>NW_006238933.1:3067582-3143172 GCF_000226075.1 Solanum tuberosum | reverse complement strand
TGATCTCATGTTTATGGATGATTTCATGATGTTTAGATGTACCTTAGAGTGTTAGAATCAACTAGGAAACATAGGTACATCACTTAGGAACTAGTACGAAAAGGTGGGGGAAGAATGGGGAGAACTGGCGTCCCTGGCACTCTGAGAGACGCGGGGCGCCAACCCTCAAACGTCAGAGGATCTGCTGGGGAGTGCTGGCTGGCGCGTCTCCCCAAGGGGTGAACTTCAGAGCCCCTTTTGGGGCGTGTTGGCTTGCGCAACACCCCATCCCCTTCCCTAGGTTTTTGATGATTTTTCTTCTCCGTTTTTCATCTCTAAACCCTCTAAACTTCCATAGTTCTTTCCCCAAACACTTAGGATCATTAGTACTCTCAATACCCAATAGATTTAACTCGAAAAACAACCCAGAAACACGAATCAAATCAACATTAGGCATTCAACAATCAATCTACAAGAATTCAGCAATGTTCTTCAAGAACTTCATTTTCGTAACATTCAAACAACTTTAAATTTGCTGAATTGAAACAAGTTTGGCGTGTGGGTGAACTAACCCAACACTATGTGATCTCAGATACCTTAATAGGGATCACCCCGGACGAATTCCACTCCAAACGCTTGACGTTCTTGGCGAAATCTTGGCTTTTCTCCCTTTCTTTCTTCTTTACTCTTTTCTCCAAGCCCTAAGCGTGAATTTAATTTTCTAATCTGACCAAAATAAGTTTTTACCCCAATAAATCCCTAAAAAACGAATTAGGAAATAAATTAGAGAAAAGACTACTTTGCCCTTCCCTAAATCCGGATTGGGATTTTCCTCAATCCAGGAGCCCAACTTCCGAAAGGCATATCTCACTCATATGATGTCGAAATCGCTCAAACTTGGCGGCATTGGAAAGATCACTCAAAGGGTTTTCCAACCATATCAATAGCTGCTCCTAAATCATACTGAGCTAAGAGTTATGATCGTTTGAAAATGGCCAAAACTCACTTTCTTAACTTAGACAATTTCCAGATTTCCTTATTCTTTCCAAAAATCAATATTTTTATATTTTAAACTCTTTGTAGTCGTTTCTAGGTGCGAGATGTTACACCAATATAAATTTACACAAAACAATTCATGAAATATATATGAATCAGAGACATTTATAAATAACGAAGATACACATCAGTAGCATAAAAAGAAGAAGAATATTAGGATATGATAAAAAGACGTAAATAATGAAGATACACAATAGTAGTATAAAAAGAAGAAGAAAATAAAGACAATGTAAAAATGTTTGCCAATGATAATGTTGATTGTAGTGCGGCAAGTGGAAAAAAGTAAAGGAGGAGAAATCCGATACAAAGGAAACATATTGATATGCAATTTTACAGTATCAACTAAGGAATATAAAAAGACAGCAAAAGTATGTTTACCCTTGTAGAAGATAAAAGAACTAAATAGACATGTGCTTTTGTAACGACCCGCTAGGACGTTTAGAGTAACAACACAATTTTGACTCTTTCCGTAAAATTTTAAATGGAAATTTTGAATTGTTCAATAACTACGGCTATTTAGTTGACAAATATTTAATAAATAACTAATATAGTTGATAATTAGTGGCCAAGTCTATAGTTTATTTAATACCCTTTACCACTTGGCCCATATAATTAAATTATGTTAGTAGGAGTTACCACTTTTAATACCTAATTATTATTTTTTAATAAAGAAAATAAAAGAGAAGCAAATTCAATATCCCCAACTATTACAAACACTAAAAAAGTTCAAGATGCCGAATAAGCTCTCAACTAGCCGCCATGGAAAACCTAATCTTTGCCTAGTCAATCGGAAAATATGGCCACGCCGGCCGCTGGCCAACCTCCTATAATGGAGGTAGGGCCAGCGACAATCATCCCTGAACCAAACAAACGATCCTATGCTAATGTCATAAAGCCACCACAATCACAATGTAAATCACTACTGTTGAAGCAAATTGCCTATCTACATGGGGAACAACATATAATATGGGAGGAGGAAGAAGTAGATCAGATGATCATTAATGAGGAATTACAATATGCAGTGATTGGTAAATTTTCATACGGCTAGCTGGACATACACGATCTAAGGAAGCTAATTCCCAAACAATGTGACTTGAAGGGGGAAGTGAATATAGGATTACTGAGTAATACATATATTTTGATCAGGGCTACTTTGTTGGAAGATTACGTTAGCCTTTTATCGAAGCCGCAATTCTATATTACACATAAAAATTGGTCCTACCCTATGCGAACTCTCAAGTGGGATCCATTATTTAATCCAGAGGAGGAAACATCGATTTCTATAGCGTGGATATCTTTTCCATCTCTACCACCAAACTTTTTTGGAAAGGAAGCAATATTCTCATTAGCTGATGTAGTGGGGAAACCTCTACAGGTGGATATGGCAACTCAAAACAAGACGATACATAGTTGTGCTAGGGTCAAGGTGGAGGTGGATCTGATGGGGGAATTTCCGAAAATAATTAATATAGGAATGAGGAAGAAGACGGGGGAAATTAATGAAAAATGGATCACAATTAAATATGATTATGTTCCGAAGTATTGTAAAACTTGCAAGCTACAAGGACACAATGAAAAAGAATATTTCATTATACATCCAGAATTATATCCCAAGGAGGAAGGTGAAGAATCAAACAGAAGAGAAAATAAGAATACTGAAGGAGAGATGGAGTAGGAGGAAGAGGACACAGAAAGGTCAAGAAAAGGAAAAGGAAAAACAGGAGAATCCAATGCTTTTCAAGATCAAAGGAGGAAAAATGGTTATGAAAAGGGTGGATTTTTTCTGCATGGTAAAGTGGAGCAGGTTTGGAATCCAAAACAACAACAAAATGATCAAGTCATCACCAACAATAAGTTTGAAGCTTTAGGGGACACAAAATATGTACCAAAGGAAGGAGAGCATAAGAATAGGGAAGAATTGCCTACCAAGGAAGACACAACACGTGAGAATAGGTCAGGAGGAGACACCGGTAGCAAACAATGAAAAAACCAAAACTCCTATGATTTCTAAATAAAAAGACAGGCATGAAGATGCTTATAGTGGAGTGAAAGATTCAAATAATAGAGATATTAGAGCACTGAGCTCAGCGCCATCTTCTGTGCAGATTTTAGAAAATGAAGGGGGAATAAATCAAAGGTCTGAGGAGAGGAAGAAAAATGACGATGAAAGGCCACACACGGGACAAGAGAAGGGACACAGTCAGATAGGGGAGTCAGATACACACAACCTAGTACATGAGATATTAAAAGCACCAGTTATAGATAAGTTGACAGAACAAGAAAAGACGAAGAAAAAGGACACAGAAGAGGATGAATGCATGGAAAGGAACATCGAAAGTATAGGTCGAGAAAGGGACTTGTCACCAAGGCAAATTAATCTGTTACAGGGGAAGAACATGAAAGGGGAGAAACTACAAACACAATCACAAATTAATACAAGGAGCAAGAAGGGGTCCACATCCACCATTAACCAATGATTAATAAAGCACTTTTCTGGAGTATTAGATCGGTAAGAACTCAAAAATCTTTTGAGAGACTTATTGACCTACATAGGAGGAATCACTACTCATACATTGCTCTGTTAGAGCTTTTTCAAAATCCAACACTTCTCGAGAAGTACAAAATCAAATTGGGAATGCCCAAAGCAAAGGTGAGCAGCTCAGCGAAAATATGAATCTTCTGGGAGAATGATTGGGAAGAACATAATTATAATGATACTGGTCAACAACTCACGGTCAATTTTAAAAAAGGGGGAACCAACGATATTTTTAGTGTTACAGGAGTATATGCAAGGTTCAGTGCATTAGAAAGATTGGAATTGTGGGAATCACTAGAGGATATAGCAGGCAGCATGCAGAAACCATGGTTGGTTGGGGGAGATTTCAACACAATTAGAAATAACTCAGAAAAATTGGGCGGATTACCAGTAACTCAGATGGAAACCATAGACTTCAACCAATGTATCATCTCATGTGCTCTAAATGAACTTAATTTCAAGGGAAATTCATATACTTGGTGGAATGGAAGAGTAGAGGCATAATGCATTTTTGAGAGACTAGACAGGGTATTTGGGAATGAGGAGTTCATGAGTCTACTACCTAATAGTGAAGTTCAACATTTGATTAGACACGGATCAGATCATGCACCACTACATGTAGTATGCAACACTTCACAGGAACATGTTATAAAACCTTTTAGGTTTCTAAACTTTTGGACAAAGCATGAGAATTTTAAAAAGTTAATTTCTGATGTATGGCAGGAGGGAGAAATTACTGGCAATCCTTTTACAGTGGTGCACAGTAAGATGAAAAGAGTAAAAATGGAGTTAGCTAAATGGAGTAAGAAAACATTTGGGAATGTTTTTCAGCAAATAGCTACTTTAGAAGATGTGATCAAAACAAAGGAGATTCAATTGGAGATGGCACCTACAGAGAGCAGCATGGCATAACTTCACATGGCAGAGGTAGACATTAAAAGATATAAGCATATAGAAGAAGAATATTGGAAACAAAAAGCAGGAATGCAATGGTTTAAGGATGGGGATAGAAATACAAAGTTCTTTCATGCTTATGTCAAGGGAAGAAGAAGAAATTTGCAAATAAATGCAATTCAGACAAAGGAAGGAGACATGATTACAACAACTCAAAATATTGGGGAAGAAGCTGTCTATGTTTACAAGAAACAGTTCATGCAGGATCAAGAGGTCAGTGATTACAGTATGCTAACACATATTCCTTCTATTCTTATAGAGGAGCAAAATGAAATTATGGTGAGAATAGCCACTAATGAAGAAGTCAAAAAAGTGGTATTTTCTCTGAAAGAAGATAGTGCTAGTGGTCCAGCTGATTTCTCAGGTATGTTTTTTTAGAGCTGCTGGGATATTGTAAGGGAGGATGTGACCAATATGGTAAAGGCATTTTTTTGTGGGCAAGAACTGCCCAGGTATATCACACACACCAACCTGGTGCTCATTCCTAAAAAGGAGTTGGTAAGCACTTTTGGAGATCTCAGGCCTATAAGTCTTAGCACCTTTGCAAATAAGATCATTTCAAGAGTTGTACATGAAAGAATAGCTATTGTATTACCTAGTTTGATATCCAAAAATCAGACAGGTTTTGTTAGAGGGAGAAACATTACTGAGAATGTACTGTTGGCACAGGAGATTACAGACATCAACACAAGAAACAAATATCATAATGTTATTGTGAAGCTGATATGGCCAAGGCCTATGATAGGGTTTCATGGAAATTTTTGGTGAGAGTAATGAGAAACTTTGGTTTTGCAGAAAGAATCATAGACATGATAGTGAGGCTCATTAGTAATAACTGGTACTCAGTATTGATCAATGGACAGTCGTTTGGTTTCTTTCAATCTACTAGAGGACTAAAGCAGGGAGGCCCCTTATTATCTACACTTTCCATTATTGCAGCAAATGTTTTGTCAAGGGGTTTAAAAAGTTTATTTGAAGATCCTGATTATATAGGATATGGGATGCCTAAATGGAGCCCAACAGTAAGTCATATATCATATGCAGATGATACCATCCTATTTTGCTTAGGACAAACTACATCTATGAGGAAAATGATCGACATTCTTAGAGGGTATGAAAAGGTGTCAGGGCAAATGATCAACTTGGACAAGAGCATGATATATTTACATGAGCAAGTGCCTAACAGAGTGTGTTATCTGGTAAAGAGGATAACAGGCATCAGGCAAGGATCTTTCCCATTCACATATTTGGGTTGTCCAATTTTTTATGGAAGAAAGAATAAAGGTCATTTTGAGAACTTGTTGAAGAAAGTTACAAACAGAATGAACACTTGGCAAAATAAGCTCATGTCTTTTGGATGAAGGTATATTCTAATTGCTCATGTTTTACAATCAATACCAGTCTATTTGATAGCTACTATGAACCCTCCTAAAAGCATAATAGACCAGTTGCATAAGTTATTTGCAAAGTTCTTTTGGAGTAATTCAACAGGAGCTAGGAATAAGCACTGGGTGGCATGGGATAAGATGTGTTAACCAAAAGTGGAGGGAGGACTAGGCTTAAGGTCATTACATGATGTCTCAAAAGCTTTTTTTGCAAAGCTTTGGTGGAACTTCAGAACTGATACATCATCTTTATGGGCATCATTCATGTGGAACAAGTATTGTAAGAAAATACATCCTACAGTGACTAGAGGGCAAGGTGCTTCTCATGTTTGGAGAAAAATGATCACAATCAGAGAAGAGGTAGAACATAACATCTGGTGGCAAATAAAAGCAGGCAACTCAAGCTTTTGGTTTGATAATTGGACTAAACAGGTAGCACTATGGTATGTGAAGGAGAACAATGTAGTGGAAGAGGAAATATAGGTCAAATATTTCACTCATCAAGGGGCTTGGGATAGGGATAAACTTCTTAATAAGATATTAGAAGAGATGACTGATTACATAATGGAGTCCATTAAGCCTCCATTGGAGGAATATATCAATGATGTAGCATGGTGGATGGGGAGTACTCAAGGCATTTTCACAGTTAAATCAGCTTGGGAACTAATGAAACATAAACAGGAAAGAAGGGAAGATTATCAACTGATATGGACTAGAGAGGTGCCTTTTAAGATGATTTTTTTCTTATGGAGACTCTGGAAAAGAAGAATTGCAACTGATGACAATCTGAAGAGTATGAAAATTCAGATAGTGTCTAGATGTTGGTGTTGTTCTGAAATAGAAGAGGAGACAGTGACACATGTTTTTCTAACAACCCCTATAGCCAATAGGCTATGGAGACAATTTTCTAATTTTGCAGGTATGCAAATGGAGAGCATGCACTTACAACAACTCATAATAAATTGGTGGAAGCATAGTTATAATGCCAAACTCGAGGTGGTGATGAGAGCAATGCCAACAATTATAATGTGGACACTATGGAAAAGGAGGAATAACTTGAAGCATGGAGGAACCACCACATACAATGAAATGGTGATGCAAGTGCAAAAAGAGGTGAGGAAACTCATAAAGTTGCAACATCCTTGGATTCATATAAAAAAGGAAACATGGCCTCAAATCATCACAAGGCTGAAGGAGTATAGACCTAAAATACATCACCATTATGTTCAATGGAAGAAACCTGGAAGAAACAAAGTTAAATGCAACACAGATGGGCAGCAAGAGGAAATTCAGGTGCTAGTTCTATAAGTTTTGTAGTGAGGGACGAGGAAGGAGACCTTATATATGCAAGGGCAAAAGGAATAAGAATAGCAACAAACATGGAAGCAGAGGTGTTTGCTCTGCTAGAAGCAGTTGGTATTGTCAAGAGAAGGATCTAAAAGAGCCCATAATCGAAACTGACTCTTTACTTCTAAAAAAAATGGTGGATAATCAGTGGAAGTTACCGTGGGAATTGGTAGAAAGAATAGAGGAGATTAGAAGGGTGATACGAAGTATAAATGCATCAATCACTCACATTTTCAGAGAAGGAAACTGCGTGGCAGATTCATTGGTCAATGAAGTAGTGGAGTCTCAAGAAACTAAGTGCTATTATCTATTTCAGGAGCTACCAAGCATAACAAGGAAGCATCTAAACATGGATAAATCGCAGATACCAAACATAAGGATGAAAACTCGCAAAATTAGCACACAATGATATAGTAGAGAAGCAACAACTAAGCAATCACCTCAACAACAGTCATAACAACAATTCAACATTTATGCGAGGAATCAGAAGGTATAGTAATTTTATAGTAGAATACTTCACACAGGTACAAAGTCAAAGTAGAATTAGATGTCCTAGCTAGTTTGGGTCATCAGAGAAGCTGGTCGGAGGTAATACTGGAAAAATCGTCAAGCAAGCGGCGTCATATCCGGACAGAAATGAAGAACATCTGCGGTCCCTTGAATTTCCAATAGCCACCTGAAAAGAAAAATGAATCAGCAGCTCAAAGATTGAAGAAGATAGAGGAGACAGTGAAGAGGCTTACCAAATATTGAAGAGACAGGTAAAGAGAGAAAGGGTTTGGAGATTTTTGGAAACTAGACAAAGAGCAGCTAATTGTAGATTTGGAATCTTGTCTCATTATTTTATTTGGATCGATCCATTTATGGATGAGGTAATTTTCCATTTTAGCTTTTTGTATAGAGTGAGCTTTGGCTATTATTTAATAAAATGAACTATGGATAAAAAATTTGATCAAAAAAAAAAGAAGCAATTTTTTTTACTTATGCGAAACAATGGGAGGCATGGGAAACGCTAGTTCTCGTATAGATAAGAGGTAAAACCTATATTTTTAATAATTGATTATGTGAACGAAAAATTACTATAAATCCCCTAAATTCAAATAAGATCTTTCTCCGCTCCGTCAAAAGCCTAATTGAGACAAATCAGCTCTTACTGTTCTCCGGTCTTTGCTCTTGAAGATTACAACTTAAATTTTTAATTAACCATAAATACATATACTTGTATTTAATTATAAATATAGTTTTAAAATTACGTAACAAATTAATTAATTTTCCAATTAAAGTTAATTATTTAGTTTCGAATTTTCTGTCCCCTCCTTATAGGATTACATGCCTAAATTTATGGATTTTTATTTAACTTTACACGTTTCGAGCATTTAATATAATATTTATTTTTATTTTATTTCTTATGTGATACAATCTATGTAAGGTAAAAAACTTTTACTTTTTCCAACATTACTCAATTTATACATTTCTTTCCTTTAATATAATATTTATTTTATTTTATTCCTTATGTGATATAATATAGGTAAGGTAAAAGTAAAAAGTTTTCTCTTTCCAACATTTATCTTCCCTAGTTAGTCACGCTTCCCTTCTATAATTCTTCCTTCTCTCTTCTTCATGTGTTTCCTCTGTTTCTCCATTGCTTCTATGTGGTCATTCTTGCACCATTGTAAATTTATTTCTGTTGTTCATCTTCGACTTCTTAGTTTATTATATTGTTTTCGATGGACATGACACCACGAAAAAGCCCAAGACTTGACAAATTAGTTGTATTGATTGACACCCCCCCCCAAATCACATGTTCTAGACCTTCATTTGAGTTGAACAGGTTCACTCAAACCTCCGGTCAAAAAAGACAGAATAGATGATAATAAAATAGGTAAAGAAAAAAATGAATTTATTGTCATCAATTCCTCATCAACCCGCAAGATTCAACACAAGTCTCATCCGATAGTCAGTCAAAGCAAGAAGGGTAAAGAAAAGACGAATGAAACTTCTATTTTTGAAAACTATCAACATGATAGTGGTTTTGAAGATGAAATCCCAATTGCCAAAAGATTAGACTAGGTACAGATTTATCGAAAAAATTGTGTAAAAAGATACTTTTTTAACTCTGATTTTGATTTTATTAATATATATATATATATATATATATGACATGCAATTTTAAATGTACGGTTTTTGTTAGAAGAATTCTGATGGAGTTGCAGGTAGGAATGTTGCAAACCCAAAAGGGGCAACTTGGTTAATAAAAAAAAAGCCATAAATCCACACAACCTCTAAAGGTAAGTGTTTTTCGGTTATTATGGAATTTTTTTTACTTAATTTAAAATCTATGTTTTTAGTTTTATATTATGAGTTGCATTTTTTTTAAAATGATAAATTTTTACTTTGTTTATTTACTGTACAGTTTTATATTATTAGTTGCATTTTTTTGTTTGAAAATGATAAATTTTTTCTTTTTTATTTACTGTCATTAGAATTTTGTTTTGCTTTATATTTTTGATTTACATTATTTGTCAATAATATCTTGTTAATGTTTTATTTTATGTTTCTTAAATAAAGAAGAAACAATCATGTTGGTGTTCATATGTTAACATCAACGTATTTGATGATATAAAGAGCCGGTTTTTCAAAATTAATTGTCTACATTTGTTCAAAGACTTGATTTTTGGATATCTTTTGGAGTTACCACAATTGAAAGTGCAACCGTAGATTATTAGGAGCTTGGTGCATCATAAGTGGACTTATGATCGCGATGATAGATTTATGTTTAATTTGAATGGAGTTGAACTTGAGTTTGGAATTAAGAAATTTAGGACAGTGACGACATTTAAATGTGGTTGGTCGATGGTTTTTAATCATGATCCTAAGAGCACATCAAAGCTCATGAGTAGGTACTTCCGAATGATATTGATAAAGTGTTGAAAGCTAATTTTTTAAGGGTATTTAGTAAAGAAGGGTTGATTAGGTCGGAGGACATGTTTAATATGAAAATGATTTATTTCATCAGTACATTTATTTTGTCATCTCCACCAAACATTTCTCATATTTCAAAAGATCACTTTTTTTGTGTTGAGTCTCGACAGTATAGTACATACCCTTGGGGTAATCTGACATTTTTTCAATTAAGGGATTCAATAACGATTTAAATGGCTAAGGATCCTCGTTATGTGAAGTTTTTTGAATTCTCACTTGCGATGCAAATTTGGTTTTACGAATGTTGCAACAAAGTTGATGAATCAATCTTCATTCGTACATGCCATGTTACTCCCTGCATATTCAATTGGGACATTTCAAAAAATAAGATTTATTTTGAGCATCTAAAGAAAGGCATGTTAAGAAAATATGGCAATCATGTAATATAAATTTGTCAGTTTTAATTACTTAAGTTATTGTTTCTATGTTTGTAATTATACTTACATTTATTATTGTCATTGTAGTTTATATTTCAAGATGTTGTGTTGATGGATGATGAACAAGATGTTATTGAGATGGAAAATCTGAATGATTCATCATTCAACAAGTTGAGAAAACCTGGAAACATAAGGCAATCTCACAGTCACACAAGGAAGAATGAAAAAGAACTGCCTTATAATCCTTCACATGTTGGTGTTGATTCAGCGTAGTTGCTCAACTTATTGAAATCCACATTGGAGGAGTACCAATAGTAATAAAATTTAAAATATATCAAGGAGATGAAAATATAATTTTCTTATTTCTTTACTTTCTTCTATGCTATATGTTCCTTTATAATAGTATTCTCTAAATGCACACGTATATTCATCTATGTAACACATATTACATATTGCTAATTTTGTCATTAGATTTCGATTTATGGATAAAATCTCTTAAAAATAAAGCTTCGACAAATGAGGATTTAGATGCCTCAAATGTTAGTTTAATATTGTTTATGTTTTTGTATATATATATAAATTATTTAGTGTTATAGAACATTGAATATATTTTATTTATATGTTTTGTTTACAATATGATGTTACTGTATATATCAAATATGTGGAGTGGACCTTGAAAATTAAAATAGGTACACACGTTGGTTAGTATAATGGGAACTTGTAGTAACTGAGTAAAACACAATTTGAAGCAAAATAAAAAATAAAAACAAAACTTTATTTTGAAATGATGGGAGTATGTAATGTAAGAAAAAAAGTAGAAAAAAGTTCAAAGAAGTTCTTTATTATCTATGAAATGACCAAAATTACTATAACATTTTGATTATCCAAATGTCACCTTCATGTATGTAAAAATATAATTAGCTAGATTGTAATAACCTGCTAGATCGTTTTGAGCACTAGAAGTATTTTAACCTTTCTCAAAAATTTCAATTAGAATTTTGAATTTATCATTTAACTACGATTATTTAATTAGCAGGTATTTTTTAATAATTAATTTTATTAGGTGGTCAGTGGGCTAAGTCCATAATTTATGTAAGACCTTATACCATTTAACCAATATTTTATTAAAATAAGTTAGTGAAATTTGGGTACATAATTATTTTTAGAAAAGAAAAAAAAGCAATACTGTCAAGCCCCGAGCCTACATCTTGGACGCGACTGGCACTCGAGAATCGTTGCTGGCCCCAAGCGAATCCTTGGCCTGACTTAACTCTTAGCGGAAGAATTACGCATAAATAAGATGAAGTTAAAAGATAAACTTTACTCAATTGTCTCAAAAGATAAATCAGAATGTTTTAGAAATAAACATTCAACTAGCCAAAAAGGCAACTCAAGTCTTAGCACAAACAACTGAAAATAAAAAGACTCATGAACTACTGTCTATCTATCTATAAAGCCTCTAATACTTTGAGGAATGTCGGGACAAGACCCCCGATCATCCTAATAACAAAACTGAAATGATAAAACAAAGTGGGGGATCCTCCTGAAGCAAGGAGGCTCACCAAATAACTCTGAAACTCAACTGGATCAATGAAATGCTGGTTGTTGATCTTGGCTATCTGTAGTTGCATCATAAAAGATGCAGGCTAAATGGCGTCAGTACATGGAATGTACGAGCATGCGAGGGGAAATCTAAAATAAGACATAAGATTGAACTAGAACTGAAGAAACAACTTACCTTGTCTCAACTTAACTCAGGGATACTCAACTCATTTCAATATAAAGCAGTAGAAAAATGCATTATAAAGAAAAGCTTTTAAGACAATAGACAATAAATCAATGTATTAGAAAAATACAATATTACTCAGTTTATATGCAAGAATACAAAATAAACTCTATGGGAGATTTCCTAACCGACAACCATCACTATGAGCTATGCGATGATACATTGTCTAGCCCACGCTGCCAAAACTGTCCTATACTTTGCCAATGTATAGGACCTACTACTAAGTGGATCCACTAGTCTATGCTTAAAAGCAATAAGGAATCATCGAAAAAGTATGACCCTTTCTACCCACGTTGGCTACATGGTTTACGAGGACTTTGAGTTATCTGAACTCGTCTCCATATCGGTGCTCAATACTACCCCCAAAATATAACTATCTCATATGTTTAAAAACATATCTCTTTCTTTGGTTTGAGATTATTACTCAAAATATTTCTATTAAAAGAGATGGTACTCAAAACTGTTTAAGAAACTCTTTTGAAAATCGGTGTTTCCTCTCATCTTAAATGTGAAAACATTTGCTATTGGAAAAACTTAGTTCACATATATCATTTTAAAGAAAATGAACTCAACTCTACTCTTCCTCAAACTCAACTGCTCAAGTCTTAAAAAAAAGTTTAAAATGATTGTAAAAGATTTATTCAAATGACTCGGAAGAACTCTCAAGACTTAACTTTTAACTGTACCTTGAATTTGAATTATGGATTCAAGGTTATGATTCATTTTATGAATGATCTCTTGGTATATATATGTAATAAGAATGTAGATATCAAGTAGGAAACATAGGTACGATTCAAGGGAACTTGTATGAAAAGAAGGACAAAATGGTAGGGGACCTGGCGATCCTAGTGCATTGAGTGGCGCGGGGCGCCAGCCCCTGAACTACTGAAGGGGAATTGGGGCGCACTGAGTGGTGCGGCGCCCTATGACCTAAACTACAGATGCCTCTTTGTGGCGCACTACTTGCGCGGTGCGCCAGCCCCTTCCCAGAACTTCCCGACGAATTTTCTTTCTCATTTTCTAACCCCAATTCGCCTAGAATCGAATGGTTTTCTTCCCAACTCACTTAGATTCGAATACCCAACATTTGTATGCGATAATCTACTAAAAAATACCATCAAAACACTAACACTTATCTCAAGAACTCATCAAAACCCCAATCCATAAAATTATTAATGAAATTCAAGAAAAACTCTTCAAGAACACAAACCCTTCAACTTCAAGAATGAATTTGCATTTAAAATAGCATGATTGGCGTGTGGGTGAATGAACCCAACACTATGAGAACTCACATACATCTTAGGGATTAAACCCTTGGGGAAACAACCTTCGATTCGCAAGAAAACTTGATGAACGATTGGACTTTTCTCCTTTTCTCCTCTTCTTGAACTCTTCCCAAACCCCTAAGCGTATATGGGATTTGTAAAACTGATCCAAATCAGATTTGACCCCAAAATAATATCAAAAATCGTTTTAATTTGATTGGGTAAGGAAAAAACCAAAATACCCCTCACTAATTCAGGTAACTTTCCTTAATTGGACAGACTAACTTTAAATGGGCATATCTCCCTGATACGAGCTCTAAATATAGCAAATCGGTAGCGTTTGAAAGAGGATTCCAAGACGTTTCATTTGATATCTTATGGGCTACCAAACTCATTCTGTACAAAAAGTTTTGGTCGTACGGAGTTGACCCAAAACTCACAACTTAGGCATAACTTAAAAAATTTAAGATTTTGCTATTTCTAATTTAGTTCTTTCTATTTTTAGCTCTTTAAAATTCCGAGGTGTTACAATATCTCTCCCTTGGGAACATTCGTCCTCGAATGAGATTACTCTAAGTAGACTAAGGGTGGTAACATCTAGCACCCAACTCAAACACTCAATATGAAAAGTAACACAACATTTAAACTAAAATAAATGCCAAGAAAAAGGATTAGTACCTTAATTTGGAATTTCTCCGGACTCAAAGAGATGCTATCTCTTCTTCTTATCCTCCTCAACCTCCCAAGTAGCTTCCTCAACAAACTAATTCCTCCATATGACCTTGACTGATGCTACCTCCTTGGTTCTCAACTTGCGAACCTGACGATCAAGTATCTCAACGAGTACCTCCTCATAAGATAGGTTGTCCTTAATACCAATATTTCCAGTCGGTATAATGAGTGAAGGATCACTCATACTCTTCTTCAACATTGAAATGTGAAACACCGGATGGACTGCTGCTAACTTTGACGGTAGCTCCAACTCGTAAGCTACATTGCCAATCTTCTTGGATATCCTGTAAGGACCAATATATCGGGGACTAAGGTTCCCTTTCTTGCCAAACCTCATAACACCCTTCATGGGTGAAACCTTCAAATAAACCCAATCATCCACCTCAAACTCTAAGTCTCTTCTCTTAATATCAGTGTAGAATTTCTGATGACTCTCCGCTATTTTCAACCTATTTGATCACCTATTCCTGATATATTAAAAATTGAGAACGACATCATCATATTCATAACATGATTTGCCAAATCTAAAACAAATACCCACCAAAAACAGTAGCAACAATTATTAAGCCATGATTGACCCTACTAGTCCTTGTCCCCTAGTTTTATAAGGACCAAACATCCTATATTAATATAATATTTAATACTAAGAAGGTTTTCCTTCTAGAATATTAGCAATAAAGACATATGATACTCGAGTTCTTACCTGAACGCAGGAACATCGATGCGACCTTTTAAGCTTCCCTTTTCCTTTTGTGTTTTCTGACTTCTTTTCTTTTCTTAAATTATGACCCAAAAATTCTCAATCCTAATAATTTATTTTTCTAAATGGGTCAAGTGGTATATGCTATTAAACCAATTATAAACTTAACCCATTAAGCATTAACTAAAATTAGTTATTTAATAATTAACCGTCAATTAATTAACTCTAGTTAAGCTAATAGTTCAAAAATCTCTATATAAAATTTACGGGAAAGGTCTTTTATAAAAGAGAGAGGAATAGTTCTCAAAATGACCTAACGGGTCATTACATTATCCACCACTAAAAATCATGTTCGTCCTCGAACATAAGGAAGAGGAAAGAAGAATAACCAACACGACCAAAAGCCTGAGGTATGAATTTCAAAGTCGTGTTCATCTCTCCAAGTGATCAACTCATTTTTAGGACCATTTCATCAAAGATCAACTACCAAGAGCTGAATTTTTAAATCAAACTTTGGAAGATCTATATATCAAGAGTGATTATCAAGCAACAAACTAATCCATGAATCCAATTCAAACCGAAGCACTCTCGACCATAACACAATCATCAAGACAAATCTTTTCTTACGTTACTACAAGAAATTTGAACCAATATCGGCTTCAACCAGAAGTGAGCCAGAATCAACCAACAGATACTCATAATGCACAAATCATCACAGATCTTATCAAGATTCCTTCTCACAGCACAATCTTTACATGAACTTAAGTTATAAAAATCTGATCTTTAGACATCGGGTACTCATCAATAGAGGATCAAACTTATCCAACCCAAAGAAGAAATTGATCATGTAAACACCAAGAGAGCGATACATCTAAGTATACATAACCTCTAACAATAGTGTCAAAATGCTAGATCAATAGTTGTAATTGTAGACAACTCTTAAGAATGACAGAATTAGACCCAATGGCCCAACACATTCAATCACACAAAACTAGGACATGACCTCGATGACTAGATGAATATTAAGACTATCGTAAAACTGTAAGTATTCATGGTATCTCTCTTATAAATTCTCATAAGCAAAGTTATGTGTGTAGGACCACTGGTGTACTTAAACTATTCTAAACAAAATCCAATCTGCCATAACTGAAATGTCTAAGTATTTCTAAGGATGCCATCCTACCAAGTGGAAAACCGCAGGATCGGTATACCCGATCCACCACTAGGAAATCACCCGTAGATATAGAAACACACGTAAGCATATACAATGAATACTCCAAATCACATCAGAAACGAAATAGGTGGTCACATAATAATGTACGAAACCAAGGTTGAATAACACAAGATATTGTTTTCATAGTGTTCATTTCAAACATTTTCATTCAGTT
Source organism: Solanum tuberosum (assembly GCF_000226075.1). NCBI lineage: Eukaryota > Viridiplantae > Streptophyta > Magnoliopsida > Solanales > Solanaceae > Solanum > Solanum tuberosum. The sequence continues at coordinate 3,126,685 of NW_006238933.1, read as the reverse complement.
GACTCCATTTCCTTGATTTCTAGCTACCCACAATCAATTAGTCTGGTCCCCATTACAATTGTACACATACTCGATTTATCAAACCCCACATACTTATCATAACACTATAATGAAGCTACCATTCTTAATAATTACAAATATCATAACCACTCCATCCACTTACCTTACTCGCAAATCGTCACTAGTATCAAATTCTTCTTATCAAACACATTATTGCCTCTAAAAATTTCAAAATATGGCTCCCTCGCTTTCCATTTAAGCATTCTATGGAAGATATGAGTCACACCTAAAACAGATAGCACTAATCTCAAATCTAAAATACTTTCCCATCGAGGTACAATAATTGAATCACACCCAATGTCAACTTTACGCGAACTTTCACATACCATTTTTCAACTACCATTCATACCATAATGTACCTCCTCATGCCAAAAGTCAAAGAAATCCTTGGTCACTCCAATAGTTCCGTATACTATAACCTCATAACCTCTACTCACCATCAAATGCCTATGTGACACATCATAATAGTCTAGGTTGTCTCATAACAATAGTAGTTTCAATCCCCTCAAAATCCTCAATAACCATGTATAACTATAGGTTCATACTGTTGCGTATCCATAAGTCACCTACCATAATCTGAACAATTTAGCCCCACATAACAACACATAATCTTACACACCTCACTGTTTTTCACCCAAATCAAAACCCAACCTTCATAATTTTTTTTGATAAATCCCTAGTAAGTTTATACTGAACCAATTCACAACCATAGTCATATTAGAAATTATATATGAAAATCCATACATCCTTTAACTTGTAACCAAGAGTCTATATAGAGGTCTTAATCCTCCACATCTCTTAAATTTTTCCCATGACGCAATTTTTAAATACCTTGAACTATTCAATACACCAAACTCTTTTTCCTTTTGCTGACTTGCTTACCATTCGTATCCGTCGACCAACAACCCATGATATTTCTACCTTATCCTCTAAACCTAAACATTACGTGAAACCCCCCTTAGGTATACCAATTAAAAGTAACCAAATTTACTACTCAAATTATTTTTAAGTCCTTCCAAATGCTTCATACTCAATGCGATTGATCATTTCTTACCTTATCAATCCATACCTTGACAAAACACACTACCACAAACTTGAACTCACCATGAAAAAAAAACTTGAATTTTGAATCCAACTGTGTAACCCGATTCCTTTATCTATCAACATTAACTCATACCTTGAAGATTTTTATGAATTCACGTATCTTAGCTTATCATTGATCGCCTCTCCATCGATCTTATCATATCTTTCGCTAAAAATTCAACAGTACTTATTACAAAATTCAAAACCACAAAAAATAATTTTCATCACACTCGAGTTGAACATCTGTACACTCTTTTGTCAAATTTTATCCAATAGTTTTTAAAAAATATGATGAACCAGTGACACTGTTATCATATGTAGAGCAAAATAGATGAAACCACGCTTCTCTGAACTCAATTTTCTACTTTCTGTAGGTAAATCTATTGTCCTTGCACTCAAAGTAAATATCTTTGTTCTCGATTGCCTCATTCTAAGGACTAAATAACATTTCACTAATTATTTCCATTTATGATTCTAGATCCTTTCAATTTTATTCAAGTGATGTCTCGGCACCTCCTATAACTTTCCATGCAATCAAGCCTCTCACAAAATAGTATCAAACCACAACCTTAAATACTCGCAAGTCGTCATTACAATATATAATTCATTTAACCAACAATCCTTATTATATAGTTGCATCTCAATCACAATCCATCACGAACTCTTATTACCATCATACTCAGTTAGCTCTTGTCATCACCACGAACTTAACCTTTTCATTAATATGACACCTTAAATCCAGTTATATCAACCAAAATCAAAGGACTAACGCAATCTCATATGCACTTTCTTACTAAAATCTTCAATTACCTTCACACAAGTATACTCTTTGAGAATTCCTTTTCCCATAAGCTTGTCATTCTTGTATCTATCCATTCCTTTGGACCTTAAGATGAAATCACCAATCCTCATTTAGAACCCTCAGGATACACTTCTCAACTTAACTTATTAATACTGTATGAACGATCCACCTCTAAAATCTTCCTTATACACACTGCTTAACCCCAAATATCTGCAGTACAACCTAGTTGCTTTCTCAAATGTGAATGCAAACATCGAATCTCATTATTCGAGCATGTGATACAACTGATAACTCTTTAAGTAGTTAGCATTCGCACTTGACAATCAATGTATCCATTTCCATAAACTACTAGTGTCACACCACAAAAAAATATTAGATCCACCACTAGAACTTATCATACCAACCGAGAAAATTGTACCCAAATAGCCCAAATATTTATCTATTGAATAACTGCAAAACATTATCAAATTCATTTCGTCTCTAGCCAAGTGATATGCATTCTCTCTTAGATCAGGTTGATAGCATAAGTAACACACTTAATAACTCTAACCAAGTAAGCATTGCTACTATTGTAGTAGTCGTATATTGACCTTCTTTGATATACACTCAATCTATGAAATCTTAGTAGAGATTCTGACCTCTATTGGCACAACATCATTCTCATCATTTTCTAAGCAACCCATACATGTTATGACAACTTTACTAACTATAGCTTCTAAAGTTACAATGTTCATTATCTAGCAATTCCTTTAATAATTTCACTCTCAATTGTCGAACCATTCCCGATATTGTCTATACCACACAAGTATTGTTCCCTCTATTGGGGAACTAACCTAAAAAGATAACACTTTCATGAAGTCCCTCAAACCATTATTCAACCTCATTATTCAAATATCCTCAAAATGCACCATCGAGTCATCAAATTACTCAATCCTTTCATATTACTGATCATTCTTAATATGACAACAAATGATTTCAAAAAGTTTATCACTTCCACTTTATGACTAGTTCAAACATCCAGCCATACACTAAACATCAACTACTCACATGAAGAACCACACACGAGTCATCACTATAGTAGAGAGAGTGGCGTGGAGTGAAGCGATAGGAATCAAGACTAGACCAAGAACGCACGATAGAGATTCAAAAAATGAAGATATTTCCTAAAAGTCACTATAATCTCTCAAAGGTAAGTACAGACGTGTCCGTACCGATCCTCGAGACTCTATTTAGACTTGGCTTGTATACATGTGAGACCTATGAACCTGGGGCTATGATGCCATTTGGCATGACCCAAAAATGGATGTGATGGAACTCATCTTATCCCACCAAGACAAGTCAGCCTAAAACCCAACCATTTCAATATAGTGTGGAAATAAAATAAAAGTCCAATAACAATTACTAATATGAATAACAAGTCATCTTAACTAAATCCCCAAAACCTGGTTGTCACGTGCACAAGCATCTAATGCAAATACTAGAATTGAAATAAAATACGAAAGTCTCAAATGACATTGTCTTACAAGTAAAAACAAAATAATAAACAAGAGTAAGAAGGTCCGCTGAGATGATAAACATCTACCTCACAAATCTCCACAAAAAGCCTCAGAAATGAAGATGATAGAAGGTATCATGAAGATCCAGGCTCGTGACCTACAAAAATGTAGAAGCAAGGGGTGAGAACCAACCATACGGTACTCAACAAGTAAAATTCTAAACACAAGCTAAGGGAACATATACGGGTACTCCTTACACCCCATCCGAACCTCCACAACTACTACTTGCATAAAACCAGTCCAACCTAACAATTCACAGTTTACATAGTACACAACTCAATAACAACACTCTAACATATTACATATACTCAACAACAACTCAATATTCATCAATCACAACTTCCACAGAAAGGCACTCACAAGATCAGCAACACACAAGATCAAGTTCATCAATGATAAAAATGTGCAATGCAATGTCAAGTATAGTGATGCATGTCTGACCTAACGATACACACCCGCTGTCTCTCAGTCTGGGACCCATGGGGGACATATCTGTACATGCATCCATTGCGGTGTGCGATATGTCTCTCGATACTAGTATTCATCGCGATGCGCGACATGTCCATCGATATATAGTATCCGTCACGGCGCGCGACACGTCCCTCGAAATGGTACATCCTCTTATCACATAGCACTTATCACAACTATGTCTCTGAGCTAATGCAAATGCATATTCACACAAATAATGAGGAGATGGCCATTTTCATAATAATGCACAATTCACATTAATACAATTGTGATACAACATCAACAATAAATCAATAAGCTTTATAAACCATTCTTAACACATCACACACTAATAATTAATCACATAGCCTTTTATTACCCTTTTTCCATCATGAGAATTATTCAACATGGACAAGTCAACCCATCACCAAGTCCCATTACTCCCCAACACATATCACAAGGAAATACACGATTCTATGCACTTAACAAGGGTTTAGAAATCCACTTGCCTCAAAAAACCGAACAATCACTCCGGGACTTGAGCCTTCCCTTTTCTCCGAGCTTCTATATGAATAAAATCTATTCAAGTAAATAATCACATTAAGGTTTTGAAACTAACAACACCCATATTACTATTGGTTTAGCCTAGACCCAAAAACTCACCTAAATTTATAATCATTTCTAATTTTTGATTCCAATTACATGTCAATTATGCTATTTTCTAAATTTATAATCTAGGGTTATGTATCATAATCTAATGGTATTATATAATACAACACAATTAATAATTGATCACCTACACATGATATATTAAAAATTGAGAACGACATCATCATATTCATAACAAGATATCCCAAAGTTAAAACAAATACCCAGCGAAAATAGCAGCAACAATTATTAAACCATGATTGACCCCACTAGTCCTTGTCCCCTAGTTTTATAAGGACCAAACATCATATATTAATATAACATTTAATATTAAGAAGGTTTTCCTTCTAGCATATTAGCAATAAAGACATATAATACTCGAATTCTTACCTGAATGAAGGAACGGCGATGCGACCTTTTAAGCTTCCCCTTTTCCTTCTGTGTTTTCTGACTCTTTTTCTTTTATTAAATTATGATCCAAAAATTCTCTACCCTAATAACTTATTTTTCTAAATAGGTAAAGTGGTGTATGGTAATAAACCAATTATAAACTTAACCCATTAAGCATTAACCAAAATTAGTTATTTAATAATTAACCATCAATTAATTAACTCTAGGTAAGCTAATAGATCAAAATCTCTATATAAAATTTTACGGGATGGGTTTTTTTTATAAAAGAGAGAGGAATAATTCTCAAAATGACCTAACGGGTCATTACATAATGTAGGCAAGAGTATGCATTAGTACAAACATGTACTAAATATAATAGATTGCATAAACATCAACATAAGCATAAGAGTTAGACAACATAGGTCATAAGCATAATCAATGCACATAAATCATCATACAAAGGAAGAATACTTCCTTAAGTAACCTTAACTTATCGTTAGTCATGACTTGGGTCATCCTCCTCTAGCCATACTTACATCATGGAAGGCAACTCAAGCAACAATCCAATTCATGCTTAAGACAATTCATCATATATGCTTCAATCTCAAAGCCCTAATAATCATAATTTATCATATATGACTCAATCTCAAGACATTTCTAATCATAATTAATCATATATGCTTCAACCTCAAGCAATATATAATGTATCATATCAATTCTATATGAATACATCTAAATCCTCAATTTCCCCTTTCATGTAGTAAAACCCATATTCATCAAATTCATCTTAGAATCATGGATTAGGCATGGGTACATATAAATTTATTCTAAAATCATTGAATTTACTCAATTCAAGCATAAACAATCATACTCCACTCATTTGGATCAACATTCATCAATACCCACACTTTTAGAAGAAACCCTAACTAGAATTGGAAAATTTGTACTTCTAAATTGGGGAACCTTAAGGGGCTCCATGGATGAAAGGATTCTATAAATAAAAATCCATCATACCTTGTTAAAAAAGCCCACAAATGATTGAGGATTGGAGAATTGACCTTGATCCTAGCTTCTTCTTCAAATTCTAGAGAGAGAAATATTTGAGAGGAAGAATTTTGGGATTTGTAACACCTCATAAAATAGTAGGCTAAAATAGAGCTAATACGTGAGGGTTAACGTCAAGGGAGAAGGTCAAGAACCAAGGAAAATGGGCAAGGGCCAAGGCATGGGGCCATGGCTGCCCATTTTTTCCAAGGAACTGCCCACCAAGACCACGATGGTCTTCACGACCCGCAGTGGAAACCATGAGTTGTTGTGCCGCTCGTGGAGGTGGAGGCAGTAGCCTCCTTAGGCTGCCCCAAAAATGGTCCCTCTAAGCGAGCAACTTCACGGCTCGTGAAGCCTTAGACGACTCGTGGGAGTGGTCTTGAACTTGTCTTAGGGGGTTTGATGGCTAGTCCTAGCCACTGCCTCAAGGTCCACGAGAGGGAAAACGGCTCGTGGCTTGCTCCACGGCTCGTGGATCCCCTCGTGGAGATGCCTTGGGCTTGTGAGCTAAAGGAAAGGGTTTCCATGCAACTGCCTCAAGACCACGAATGGGACCACGACTCGTGGTCATGACCACAAATCGTGGAGCCCCACATGGTCCCTGACAGCTCACTTAAAGTGAGGGGTGTTTTGGGTATTTTCTTTTTTAATGCCCTATCAAAGTGAAGGTGTTTTGCCTTATTTTTATACACCTATATAAGTCTTTTTAAGTCAAAATACACCCATTCACCCCATTATTTACCAACACCCAAATAAAATCCCAAAAGTTTATCTTCTCTCAAAAAAATTCTCTCTCTAGACTGCACGAAAGAAGAAGAAGGAAGAAGGCGAGGCAAGGGTTCAAGAAGCAAATTTTTCACACCAATTTCATTGGGATTGTTAACTAAGGTATGGTAGTCTTTCATCCATGGACAATCTTCATCCATGGAGTCCCTTCAAACTCAATTTCAAAGATAGAAATTTCCTAAAAAAAAGCTAGAGTTTTAACTCCAAGTCATGCGTTCCTTTCAAAAATGATTTCAATGATTTAATTACTTTATATTATGATTGAATTGATGATTTATGATGGTTTTATTTTGAAACCCCCAAGAACCCATGAATTCCCTAATTTCCCCAATTATGAACTTCTTATGTAAGTTTGTTAATTATAGAAGGATGTTATGAGATTATGCTTGTGATAGTTGGGTTACTTGAATTATGTAATTATCCATGTCTAATGTATTAATTCTAGATGTGTTGAAGGAATATGATCTATGGTCCTTGAAGGGCAAAGTATGTGAATTATGCATGATTATGAGATTTATATATATGCTTTAAGAACACTTTGAGAGTAAAGTGATTATGATTATGATCTAGTTGTTGTGTTGTTGGAAGATTATCCTCATGTACACACTTATGTATGATTATGATATGATGTGAAAGATCTTTTCACAATATGATGATTCTAAGGTTGAAAGGCTATTCTCACCTATTGAATCTATGAGCTATAGTAGGTGTTATGTTGGATTGAGTGTCAAGATATTCTTCCATAATTATGAACTTAATTCAAGACTTAATATGAACTCTATGGGAATTATGCTTAGCACCGAGTGAATATTGATATGATATGGAAGCCTTCGGGTTAGTAGAGATTGAGTTTCTAGGAGCAATCTCTTGGGATGGAAGCCCTCACAATAGTAGAGGCCGGGTTTTCTAGTAACAATCCTCTTATCCCATAAATTATGTTCCCTCATGGGTCGTTATATAGTGGATCCACTTATGCTAAGAGTATGGTTCTACCTTAGGCAAGTAGGACAACCCCTTTTCGGTGTGGGGTAGACACCGGATTCCATGTTTAGATCACATGGTCTATGTCCGTGTCGGTTAAGGCTTATCCCATTTTGATAATATGAACAAGAATATGAATTATTAACTATAGCTACTCAAGAAGCTTTGCTTAGTATGGGTAGGAATATGGGATCTTATTCATGCATTTCGCAAGTAAGCTTTGAGGGTATTTATGGTATGTTCCTCTTATGGTATGATGATATATGAGTTGGGTATGATATATGACTTATGCTTTTCCATTACCTTCTGAATGATGCTTTGACTTAGCAAATTGCATGCATTCAACTAAAACGTCCCTTTTAGCATATTTTCATGATTTTATGCATGACTATCATACTTCGTGCATTTTTGTACTAACCCATATTTTCCTACATTTTTTCCAAGTGTAGGGTCCGATTCTCAAGGCGGCCCTCATTGTGGCTAGAGCTTGGAATTGTTTATTTCTCCTTGCTTGTTGGTGAGTCCTCATTGTTCGAGGATGTATATTTTCATTTAGTAGTTTCATTCTTGTATTGACTTTAGGATTATGTTGTATGGGCTGTGACCCTATTTGGTTCGACTATTGTAATAGAAGGCCAATTGAGACAAGTCTAGACTTCCGCTTTGCATTTATGAAAAACTTTTTAAGAATTAAAATGTGTTTTCATCTTATTCTTCTAATGCTTTATGTTATGATATGCTAAGTGGCTTACATGGTGCCTTTAGCGGTATTATGTGTCTTGTTACATCTAGGGGGTATCCTTGGGTCGTTACAAACTTGGTAATTAGAGCACAAGGTTTAAAGTGATTCTAGGATGATGTCTCATAAGCCACATCTAGTAGAGTATTGTTCCTGAGTGTGAAGCTTGCCACATTAATGAATAATAGGCTACAAGATGATCAGGAAACTATACTTTTTTCATTACTCTAAAGTCGTGCCGTAGAGTTTAACTCTATAAAGTCCCTATCCTAATCCTTGTCTTGTGTCATTAGGATATGAATAGATGAAGGGCTAACACAAGAAGAATGAAGGGTGACAATGTGAATGAAGGAGCTCCTCCTCTGGATAATCAAGCTCCGCTTGATCCCGTGGTTGAGAATGTGACCTCGACGTAGTTTAGGTCTACTATCCAAATGTTGACCCAAGCCATGGCAGCTCAAGCTCAAGTTGTGATTAGGATGCCCTCATGATAACTTGACTTGGTTTGGCCAAGACCATTTCATGGTAGCTTAGGATAGAGGACTTATACTCTCCTATGGGTAGCTTAGGATTGAGAATCATACTCTCCTAAGGGTAGCTTGCATTAGCATCATATTGTGCTTGTAAGGGTAGCACGACTTAGTTAGACTAGGACTATTTCATGGTATCTAGGATGGAACACTTGTACCCTTCGTAGTGTAGCTTGGACTTGCATGATAGTATGCCTTCCAAGGTAGTTAGTTTAGCTTAACATAGTTATGTTAAAAAGATGACTAGTTTGGTCTAGCCTATTAGGCTTCTATTCCTTGGTAGCCTTGAATTGAAAAATAAAATTCATTCATGTGTTTTTACTTGCCTTGTAATAAATAGAGAAGTACCTTAAATGACTAATAGCAAATAGAAGAGAGGGACTAGTCCCCAACTAGTGAGCATTCATAATAGCTTAAAGTGGTACTTAATGTGAAAAGTAGTATGAGATGCTATTCATACTTTGGACAAGTATAACTTGAAGCTACTTATGAAGTGTTATTTTATATAGTGTAGACTTAGCTTGGGTTGTTGCTATAGTTTCCTTCCATGATATGATTGACTAAAGGTGATAGTTCCCTTGTCTATATGAATTAAGCTAATAATGAGACCAAAGGAGGGAAAGTATGACTAGGATGACTTCAAGGTTATGCTTAGTGTGAAGGGTAGTATGGGATGCCTTTCATGCGTTGTACAAGTGTGCTTTGAGGTTAGTTAGGAGTATGGTGCCCTGATGGTAGAAAAAGCTTAAAGACTTGACCATGTGTATAAACAATGCTTAAGATGACCAAAAAAAGGATACTTAGCTTGGGTGGTATTATGGGATGCCATTCATGCATTGCACAAGTATGCTTTTAGGTTACTTGAAAGGTAGTTATATTATGGTATAGATGATTAAAGAGTTGAATGATGCTTATATGATGCTTGTATTGGAGACTTTACTTATTATTATGATATTGTCCCTTATGCTTATAGTTTATGTTACATGAAGTATTTCATATGATTTTGGATTATTTATTATATTGACTAACCCTTGTCTTATGCTCTTATGATTATGCTAGCTAACATATTTAGTACATTTGTACTAACACATACTTTGCCTACATTCTAATCAAATGTAGGGTTCAGAGGTTGAGTTCTACTCTTGGAGATAAGTTTCTAGAAGTTGGAAGGAGTTGAACACTTGGTGAGTCCTCATAGCTTCGAGGAGAACACCCACTATTTCCTTTGTCTTTTATTTTCATGTGGACACTATTGTATGGGCTGTGTCCCAAGAGTTTTACTCTAAAGTTGTATTAGAAGGTTTGAGACAAAAGTGTAGTAAAGACTTCCGCTTGATTTTATGAAAATGACTTCAATTGTATGGATACAAGTTTTTAAATTTTCCGTACCTTTCTATTATCTTATGTTGTGATATGCTAAGGGCTTGTATGAGACCCCTTCGGGGTCAAGTACGCCATGTTACATCTAGGGTGTACCCCTGGGTCGTGACAAACTTGGTAATCAGAGCACAAGGTTTAGAATGGTTCTAGGATTGTCTCAAACCACTTCTAGTAGAGTCTTGTTCATAAATGTGAAGTGTGCCACATTTATGAATAGGAGGCTATTGGATGCTTAAGAAATCTCACTTCTTCATTCTTTAAGTCGTTCCGTAGAGTTTGGCTTTAGCAGGTACTCTTCTAATCCGTTCCCATTGATTTTAAGGTATGGCTAATACAAAGGCAAATGCTAGGAGGGATGAGTTAGGAAATATGGAGCAAGTGGTTCCTCTCCAAGATCCACACTAAGCTCTTCCCCAAGCTCCTATTGATCCTCCAGATATGACAAATGCAGAGATTAGGTCGACTCTCCAAATATTGGCCTAAGCTTTGACAACTCATGCTCAAACACAGACGGCCCAAATCAATAGGGAGATGGTAGCTCCGGCAAACCCAATAAGGGGAATGGCTGCTTCTAGGGTGAGAGTGTTTTTGAGGATGAACCCACCGGAGTTTAGTGGCTCCAAAAAGGAAGAGGATCCTAATGGGTTTATAGAAGAGGTTTATAAGGTGCTAGCTATCATGGGAGTGAGTACGGTAGAAAAAGCGGAACTAGCTGCTTATCAATTGAGGATGTTGCTCAAATATGGTATGAACCATGGAAAGATGGTAGGTCGGTAGAAGAGGGTCCCATAGATTAGGAGATGTTTAAGGAGGCATTTCTAAATAGGTTCTTTCCTCGGGAGTTAAGGGAGACTAAGGTGGAGGAATTCATCAACCTTAAGAAAGGTAGTATGAGTGTTAAAGAGTATTCCTTGAAATTTACTCTGTTGTCTAAGTATGCTTTGTCTATGGTAGGAAGTCAGAGGGATAAGATGATTAGGTTTGTGACGGGGGTGTCCCACTTAGTAGCAAAAGAATTCCGTACGGCAATGTTCCATGATGATATGGATATCTAACGTCTTATGGTGTATGCTTAACAAATGGAGGAATATAAACTTGAAGAGGAAAAATCTAGAGAGAAAAAGAGGTCTAGGGTGGATAATGATAAGTCCTTTCATGATGGGTCGGATGGACATGGTCGTTCTAGGAATCGACAAAAGTTTTCCAAACAAGGCTTTTCTAATGCTCCTAAGCATAAGGATGAGAGGGTGTCTACCCCTAGGCCACAAGGGATAAGTAATGAGTCCCTATGGCCCCCTTGTGCTAGGTGTGGTAAGAAGCATAAGGGTAGGTGTTTGGCCAGTAGAGAGGGTTGCTTTAGTTGTGGTGAGAGTGGCCATAAGATAAAAGATTGCCCAAAGGTTAAGGTTACAAGAAGAGAGGGTAAGCAAGTTGCCTCTAGTAGTGGGGATGTGGAGCCTCAAAAAAATAATATGTTTTATGCTCTCCAATATAGAGAAGATCAAGAGTGATCTCCTCACCTTCCTTCCGGTATGTGTTCTATGCTTTAATAATTTCTGGATTTCTTGTCTTTTGTGACTTGTTATGATGGACTTTGAAATTGTCCTTAGTGTGAATGATGTTTAGAAGAGTTTATGTAGGCTTACTCCCAAGGGGGAGATAGTGTGCCTATCTAGTAGGTTTATTGTGTGATTATGCGTTGCCATGATTTCCTTATATGCATGTCCATGAAAATGCTTAGGTCTTGTTAGAAATGGCTTATATGCATTGTTTTGCCTCATGTTGTAGTGAATTTTAGTAGAGTTGCATATAGACTTCATGAGATGAGTTAATAAGCATGCATTAGTTTGGAGTTGAAAAATTCCTCCTTGAATAAATGCTTTTTGAGAAGTAATTGCATTTAGGCTCCATGAGTGTGTGTTGAGAATGTTTTAGCTGGGAGATGTTAATTCCTCCTTAAAAATGAGTAGATATAGAATTTCATGCATTTTGGGTTGGTAGAAGTAGTTCCGACTCCCTTGTGTTGCATTGAATGTGTTTATCTTGGAATTGAAGTTTTCTTCCTTGGTTATGTGCATTTAGATGTAGTGCATGTATGATGGGATGCTAGTCTAGAGTTGTGACATTAAGAAGTGTTTAGAATCTTCATTCGAGGACAAATGATCCCAAGGGGGAGATATTGTAACACCCCGGAAACTAGTGAACTAAACTAGAGAGTTCTAGAGACTTGCATGAAGGCTTTAGATTTAGAAATGAGGGTTAAACTCATAAAACGACTTCCCGAACTTAGAATAAAGGTATTAGGGGTTGAACGTACAAGCACGACTCCCCAAGGACCAACCAAAGGGGTCCTTGAGGACGACCCCAAAACAGTCCCTAAATCTGCAATTTTGAGTGTGCTATGGATGGCACCTATGGGGGAGTAGGTCCACCCACACTCCGTAGCTCTAGCTCGTGGGTCAAGTCCTGAGTTGGTCTGCAAATTTTAGCCACATTCCAGCACCTAAGAGTGTGCAGCATGATCCGTGGACCGACACACGGTCCGTGGGTGGGGGGTTTCGTAGGTGAGGGCATATTTTAAGATTTAGTTTTTGAGTTAGGGGCGTAGGGATTATTTAGTAATTAGTTAGGGGTTAAGGGAGGTGGTATAGTTAGTTATTAAACCACCTATATAAGCCTAATAGACCCCTAAACTAAATCAATTAGTTCATTCCTCCAAGACCCCAAATTCTCTCTAAATAATTCTCTCTAGAAGTGAAGAAGAAGAAGAAGAAGAGAAGGAAGAGAGGCAGATTTCCTCCATTGTTTCAAGCTTGTGTTAGGGCTTTGAATTAAGGAATGTTAGGTTAATCATCTATGGGTTCTTCCACCCATAGAGCCACCTAGGTTTCCCCCCAATTGTGAAGTCAAAACCCAACTCTAGCTAAGGTTTCTTCCTACATTGTGGGTAGTGTTTAGGTATGATTTCAATCTAGTGGATAATACCTAATTATGAATGAATTAGCATTGAATTATGATATTATGATGAATTTATGTGATTTCTATGGTTAACCCTAGTCTAGTTGATGAATTTGATATTGTGTGGGTTTATGCCATGAAAGGTGAAATTGAAAAATTAGAATTGATCTTCTAAAATCAATATCATGTGTAGTAGTTGTTCAAGGTTAGGAGCATATAATCATGAATATAACTAGACCTTATTGAATATGAAGGATCATAACTAGTAAAGTTGAATTTGAACCTTTATGATCAAATATGACTAGAATCACCTACTAATGATGAATGTGATTAGAATATCTTGAAATCTAGGTATAATAAAGATAGTAAGAAGTAAAGCTTGATAATAAAGCTCATAGTCTTCAATGTTAGGGCCTTGGGGGTAAATATAATATTATGTGATCATGTTGTGTATTGTTTCTCATTTACACACTTAGGCATAAATATGCTAGGAGATCCAAGGTTCTCTCACATAGAATGATTCTAGGTTGGCTTAATAACCTAAAATGAATCAAAGCTTGTTAGTCTAGAATAGCTTAAAGTTGTGACATATGTTCCCTTCATGTATAGCTTGACTTGGTAAGATAAGACCAAGATTGCTAACTTAGGATTGAGGATCTATACTCTCCTAAGGGTAGCTTGACTTAGCATTGTAAGATGCATGTCAAGGGTAGCTTTAGTTAAAGATAGTCCTGATAGCCTAGGATTGAGGATTTATACTCTCCTAAGGGTAGTTTGAACTAGCATTATTAGGATGCCCTCATAATAGCTTGACTTGGTTTGGCCAAGACCATTTCATGGTAGCTTAGGATAGATGACTTATACTCTCCTAAGGGTAGATTAGGATTGAGAATCATACTCTCCTAAGGGTAGCTTGCATTAGCATCATAGTGTGCTTGTAAGGGTAGCATGACTTAGTTGGACTAGGGCTATTTCATGGTAGCTAGGATGGAACACTTGTACCCTTCCTAGAGTAGCTTGGACTTGCATGATAGTATGCCTTCCAAGGTAATTAGTTTAACTTAACATAGTTATGTTAGAAATATGACTAGTTTGGTCTAGCCTATAAGGGTGCTATTCCTTGGTAGCCTTGAATTGAAAAAGAGAATTCATTCATGTGTTGTGACTTGCCTTGAACTAAATAGAGAAGTACCTTAAATGACTAATGGCAAATAGAAGAGAGGGACTAGTCCCCAACTATTGAGCATTCATGATAGCCTAAAGTGGTACTTAGTGTGAATAATAGTATGGGATGCTATTCATACATTGCACAAGTTTATCTTGAATCTACTTATGAAGTGTTATTTTATTTTAGTGTAGACTTAGCTTGGGTTGTCGCTATAGTTGCCTTCCATGATATGATTGACTAAAGGTGATAGCTCCATTGTCTATATAAATTATCTTTCATGCGTTGTACAAGTGTTCTTTGAGGTTACTTAGGAGTATGGTGCCCTTATGGTAGAAAAAGCTTAAAGACTTGACCATGTATATAAACTATGCTTAAGATGACCAAAAAAGGGATACTTAGCTTGCGTGGTATTATGGGATGCCATTCATGAATTGCACAAGTATGCTTTTAGGTTACTTGAAAGTAGTTATATTATGGTATAGATGATTAAAGAGTTGAATGATGCTTATATGATGCTTATGTTGGATACTTTGCTTATTTTTATGATATTGTCTCTTATGCTTATAGTTTATGTTTCATTAAGTATTTCATATGATTATGGATTATGTATTATATTGACTAACCCTTGTCTTATGCTCTTATGATTATGCTAGATAACATATTTAGTACATTTTGTACTAACGCATACTTTGCCTACATTCTAATCAAATGTAGGGTTCAGAGGTTGAGTTCTGCTCTTGGAGATAAATCTCTAGATGTTGCTAGGAGTTGAAGACTTGGTGAATCCTCATAGCTTCGAGGACAACACCCATTATTTCCTTTATGTCTTTTATTTTCATGTTGAGACTATTGTATGGGCCGTGTCCCAAGAGTTT
The DNA here is from genome assembly GCF_000226075.1 of Solanum tuberosum. Lineage (NCBI taxonomy): Eukaryota > Viridiplantae > Streptophyta > Magnoliopsida > Solanales > Solanaceae > Solanum > Solanum tuberosum. The sequence continues at coordinate 3,111,235 of NW_006238933.1, read as the reverse complement.
TATTGTACAGTTGTATTAGACGGTTTGAGACAAAAGTGTAGTAAAGACTTCAGCTTGCTTTTATGAAAATGACTTCGATTGTGTGGATAAAAGTTTTAAAATTTTCCGTACTTTTCTATTATCTTATGTTGTGATATGCTAAGGGCTTGTATGAGACCCCTTCAGGGTCAAGTACGCCATGTTACATCTAAGGTATATCCCTGGGTCGTGACATCAAGGAGTTGGGCTACTATTATATAGGGTTGTCGTATTAGACCACCCGAAGAAAGTTGATTAGCCACTCGTCTGTTCTCAGGACCAAGACCTCTATAGAAACAGTCCAATAGCATCTTATCTGGGATTCCATGAGTTGGGCATTGCAACAATAGTGTCTTAAATCTCAGCCACAACTCATGGATTGCCTCACCCTCCAATTGCTTGAAATTTAGGATGTTATCCCTAAGAATCATCATTTTTGAAGGAGGGTGGTCCACTTGGTTACCGTAGCTACCATCAATGCTCATTTCCTCTGTTTTAAAACAACAAAATGAAAACCAAAACTGAAAGTAAGTAGATTCAACTATGACAAAAAATAACAAAATTCAACTTCACCAAAAGAATCTCAAACAACACCACTCCCCGGCAGCGGCGCCATTTTGATTTTAACGTTTCGAGCACACCTAATCCAATTCTAGATGTTCAACGATCATAAATAAGTATAAAACCCAAGTAAATGAGTTGGGGTTGAACCCCACAGGGAGCGGTACATGTTTAAAATTCAATGGGGAAGCATGAGCATGGTCAAATCAGTCATAGGAATAAAAATTATCGAATAAAGACATCATTCAAATCAAACAGTGACACGAATGTGAAATGGGGGGGGGGGATTTAGTTTTGATTTTCAACTACAAACATCAGCAAACAATATGAAATAACAATAATGAGATGGGTTCTTGGGATGCGATTCGATTATAGGAAAATAATAGACAAATGGGTAATTGCAACTATTAGAAAATAGCTAGATATTAGTGAGTAGGCTAAGCTATAGTGGGGGTAAACTTTCTCTCGAACAATTTACCCCGACTCAAGTTGATTTCTCTTGAACATCAACAAGCATGCATAATAAGAGCAACCCACACCTTAATCCATTCACTCTCTTGAGCTGAATGTGTAGGGAAGGGTTTAGAATTCACTCTCTTGAGCTGAACCCATGTCGACCCAATACCCACAAGCCATCAATCAAAAACCTTAGTTCTATAACCTCTCTCTCTCTCGCAAGCCAAGAACACAAAGCTAGAACATCATTTGACACTACAATTCTTAAATTAAACATAATTAATGACTGAACTCACTTCTAACTAGCATTTAAACTAACAATTAGCAATAACCATAAGCTAAATCAACCCATAATCACATAATCACACCCCAATCATTTGGGATTTAGCTAGACATCATAAAAAGGTAAAAACCGTTACCAAATTGATTATCTATCAACTGGGTAAGAGTGATTTTCCTTACAATGCTCCAATTTGAAGATTCTCAAAGACCCACTTCCAATTTTTCAAAAGTGAATTTCTTCAATACTTCAAAGCTTAGGAAAAAACTAGAGAAGACTGTTCTCCAAAGATAAAAACTTAATAGATTGATAAAAGATACAAAGATTGAAAAAAGATACTAAACTAAATGTTCAAAAAAGTATTTATAGTCGCCAAACATGTGCCGCAAAGAGTTATTTCGCGAAGTAAGTCGGGCTCGCCGAACCACTCGGCGAGCTGCCCTTTGGTCACATCCATCACCCTTCTGCCTTGACATTCAACATCCTCAAGGTCAGTAACTTTGGCTGATTTAGCACGGCATCACAGAACTACTCGGCGATCCACCGACTGCTCATTTTTGTTGCCGACTTGGTTTCTTCCCTCAGGGCTTGGTATACTAAAACTTTAGGTGGTCAGATAGCCATTCGGCGACTCGCCAAGTGGACTTGGCGATCACCAGGCTTGCCTTTCTTCATTCTTTCAACTCGTTTTGTTCCTTTTTTCAAACTAGTGTCCTTGCTTTGTTCCTCAATCCATATACCTGAAAATATAGGGTTTTACATCAATTATTGGCAGAAAATAAGCATTTGAGGACACTAAATATATATGAACAAAGCCCTAAATGAGTCCAAATCTCGGACTCATCATTTATCGATGATATCTTAATCTACTCAAGGAGTGAGAATGAACATGTGAACCATTTGAGAATTGTATTTCAAGTTCTTAAGGACCAACAACTTTTTGCAAAGTTTAGCAAGTGTGAATTTTGGTTTAGGTCCTTATCTTTCCTTGGTCATATCGTGTCAAGCAAGGGTATTGAGGTAGGTCCTAAGAAGACGGATGCGGTCAAGAGTTGGCGTAGACCTCTAACTCCTTCCGACATTAGAAGCTTTTTGGGTTTGGCCGGTTACTATAGGAGGTTTGTTGAGGGGTTTTCCTCTATTGCTCCGTAGTTGAGGGCTTTGACTCAAAAGAAAACTAAGTTTGAATGGTTGGAGGCTTGTAAGAAGAGTTTCCAAGAATTGAAGGATAGACTTATTGCCGCTCCGGTGTTGACCTTATCAGATGGTACATATGGGTTTGTTGTATATTGTGATGCCTCTAGAGTGGGGTTGGGATGTGTGCTCATGCGAAATGGTAAAGGGATTGCTTATGCTTCAAGGAAACCTAAAGTCCATGAGAAGTATTATCCGACCAATGATCTTGAATTAGTGGCGGTTGTGTTTGCCTTGAAAATATAGAGTCATTATTTATAAGGGGTCCATGTGGATGTTTTCACTGATCAAAAGAGTCTTCAATATGTGTTTAGTCAAAAGGACTTGAATCTCTGACAATAAGTGTGGTTAGAACATTTGAAGGATTATTATATGAGTGTCCTTTACCACCCCGACAAAGCTAATGTGGTAGCGGATGCACTTCGTAGATTGTTGATGCTTATCGTGACCAATGACACTATGCTACGATATGAGTGTCTATGATTGTCGATAATATAGTAACCCAACCGAGGGTTGGGGTCGTGTCCCAAGGGAGCGGTTTTTGAAAATTAATAACCAATTAGAATTTCATTCAAGTTAGTCGTAGTGAAAGGCATTTGCGATAAAAGACATAGTAAATTAACGGGGGTGACAAGAAAGTGTCAAATATCAAATGGGGGTTTTGTAACAAGTGCTAAAACAACAAAATAAATAAGAAAATCAAGTATGAGGAAAAGTTCTTGGGATGTGACCGCAATGCAATTTGAGATAAATTGCTGGGTACATGCTTTCAATAGGAAATTTGCAAGATAATAGTGACTAGGCTAAGCTTTAAATGGAAATAAGTTCCCTCTCGAGCAACTTACCCCGTTTCAAATGCGTTCCTCTCGGACACCCATTTGCCACATGAAGACCAACCTACTGCCTTACCCCACTTACTCTCTCGAGCTGAGTGTTAGGATATGGGACTAGGGCTCACCCTTTCGGGCTAAACTTCATGTCGAACCACTCCTTAGGCCATCAGTCTAGTGGTTTTGGTTTCGCGACCTCCCTCTTGGGAAAGCCAAAAATACATGGGTGGCTTTGTATTTGCAACTACAAACTCTTCAGATTAAACCACAACCACTGGGTGAAATCACCATTTACATACATCTAACCTATCAGCAAGCAAGACCCAACAAGAATATCAACCCATATTTGCTAAATTACACCCCAAGAATGGGGTTTTTAGCCACACATCAAGAAATAAGAAAATATACCTAATATGATAATGAAATCAACTGGGTATAAGAGATTAAACCTTGAATTAAGCAAAGGGAAGTGAATAGAGAAGACCCACTTCCAACTTCGGGAAGAAGAACTCCTTTGTTCAAGTCTCCACAAAACCCTCTCCAAACTTGAGAGAAAATATTAGCTAGAATATGTTCCAAAGTGAAAATAATAATAATAATTGTTCCACACTCCAATCTCTCCTAAGACTACAACTCTAAATAGTATTTATAGTTTTCATAGATTGTACTGCGGAGGATTGTTTGGCGACATTAGTCGAGATCGTCGATGAACTCGGCGATCCGCCCTTTGGTCAACACATCGCCTTCAATGTCTTGCCTTTAGCATCCTTGCATTCTGGATCATTGGGCGGTACAGTACTGCTTCGTGAAACTGATCGGTGACCCGCCGACTGCTCCTTTCCTCGCCTTTTGATCCACTTCCTTCAAGGCTTCGCGTACTGGAACGAAGGGAGGCTTATGTCGTTTCGGTGACTCTCCATGTTAAACTCGGCAATCCGTAGGATTCCATTTCTTTTTCTTTTCAGCCCTATTTGCTCTGTTTTGCACCTAAGTGTCCATGCTTCTACTAAAACTTTAAATACCTGAAACTTTAGCATTTTAATCAGGTATTGAGGTAAAACAAGCATTCAAGGACACTATTTCCATTAAAACAAAGCCCTAAATGAGTCCAATTTGTGGACTCTTCAATTGTACATGGGTAGTGTGGCTCATGTAGGGGATGCAAAGAAGGAATTGGTTTGTGAGGTGCATAGATTGGCCTGACTAGGTGTCCAACTAGTGAATTCCACCAAGGGTGGTGTCATGGTCCATAATGGCTCCGAATCGTCCTTTGTGATGGATGTGAAGTCTAAGTAAGTTCTTGATCCCTTATTAGTTGAGTTAAGAGAGCTAGTACTCAAGAAGTCCGTTGAGGCTTTCTCCTAGGGAGAAGATGCGGTGCTTAGGTACCAAGGTCGGTTATGTGTTCCGGATGTTGATGGTTCGAAGGAATTTTTTTTAGAGGAAGCTCATAGTTCTTGATATTCTATTCATCCAGGAGCCACCAAAATGTACCATAATCTACGGGAAGTCTATTGGTTGAATGGTATGAAGAGAGATATTGCAGGATTTGTGGCCAAATGTCCTAATTGTCAACAAGTTAAGGTTGAGCGTCAGAGGCCCGGAAGCTTGTCCCAAGATATAAGTATTCCCACTTGGAAGTGGGAGGACGTAAATATGGACTTTATTGTGGGTTCGCCTCGCACCCGAAGGCAACATGATTCTATTTGGGTCATTATAGATAGGATGACAAAATCAGCCCACTTTATTCTCGTCAAGGTTTCTCATTAGGCGGTAGACTATGCCAAGTAGTATATAAGTGAGATAGTGAAGTTGCACGGGGTCCCCTTATCTATTATTTCGGATCGGGGTACTCAATTTACTTCACACTTTTAGAAGTAATTCCAAAGAGGGCTTGGTACTAAGGTTAAGCTTAGCACGACTTTTCATGCCCAAACCGATGGGCAAGCGGAGCTTACATCCAAACATTAGAATATATGTTGAGGGCATGTGTTATAGACTTCAAGGGTAATTGGGATGACCACTTGCCATTAATAGAGTTTGCCTACAATAATAGTTATCACGCAAGTATCGGGTAGGTCTCCGGTTGGTCGGTTTAAGGTGGGTGAAATTACTTTGATTGGTCCCGAATCGATATATGTCACGATCCGAGTCTAGGCCCCGGATGAGACATGGCATACTCGACCCCGAAGGGCCTCCTACAAGCCTCATAGCATTCATTCATTGCATAGATAATAGAAATTGTATGGAATTAAAACTTTTTATTCAAAACCATACGAATCAAAACATGCTAAACATTTAAAACATTGAAGAGGAAATCTATTTGTTTCACATGGCCATCTTAATATAATATTAGAAAAACCAACATAAGTAGGGTCATGAACCTTTACACTTGAAAAGTCTAGAAAGAGTCAAATATGAAAAAGTAGAGCAAAACATAAAGCTTCTAAAACGTGTCCCTGAATGATGAGGACATACCATTCTAACTTGGGAGTCTCAATCCAAGTATTCACTAGAACTAGCCAGTCACTTGCCGGAACCTACAGTTGTAGACATATAGGAAAATATGGAGTTAGTACACACAAATGTACTAAGTATGATGACCATGCGAAAACATGCTAAAACGGACATTTTGGCTTGGAAACCATGCATGATACCAATTTCAAGATATTTCATGAACATAAGAATAAGAGGCATCAAATACAAGTATTACCAACATCCAAGTCATTATCATCACATTTCCACCAAAGGTGAACTTACCATTCTCCTCATGCTCCTTCAATGTCAAGACACAATACTAGAACATATACATCAAGCAAGGTGTCTCAATAATCTTAGGGTCCCTATCTATAATAGCCCTAAAACACACTTAAGTAAGATATGAAGTGGTATCCCATACTATGTCTTCACACCACACCTAAGTGTTCCTCTAGGCTACCATAGATAAGACTCCTTACATTTCATCATATCATGCTAAACAACTCATATCACTAACTCAAGTGAAACATGCTTCATATATTTTAGTCAAGTACGACATGCATCATATCATGGAAAGCATGCATTATTTCATATAAACATGTGAGACATACATCAATTCATGTAGACATAAAGGCAACTTGCTTCATTTGTTCATTTAGAACTCATTCTTTCATTAGGAAGTAGAGTTTCTCACTATAGCCCTCTTGAAGCCTACTCGTGCAAATGCATGGATAGCATCCCATACTACTACCCATGCGTCATAGAACTTCTCAAGAAACTATAATGGGTACCTCACATGATGGGAATAAGCATTTAACCGACATAGACTTTGAGACTAAATCATAGAATCCGGTGTCATGTAACCCCACACCGTAAAAAGGTGATCAACTTGCCTAGGGTCAATCGGTGATTAGCCTAATGGATCCACTAGCTATCCCATGTGGGAACATAGTTAAGGGACAAAAAGCTTGCTACATGACACCCCGCCTCGACTAATGTATGGGCATCCATCACAAGGGATTGCTACTAGATACCCCGCCTCAACTATCGTGAGAGCATCCATCCCACTCAATGACCCTCGTTGCTTAGCCTTCATTCCCATAGAGTAGTTCATGTCATTTGTTCATTAAGGAAGAGAGATTGTTACTAGATAACCCTTCCTCAACTAATATATGGGTATCTATCTCATTCCAACTTGCATAAGTCCTTTGGGGATAGAGATTGTTACTAGATAGCCCCGCCTCAACTCTCGTATGGGCATCCATCTCCAAGGATTGCTACTAGATACCCCGGCTCAACTATCGTATGGGCATCCATCCTCTCCCAACATTAGGATATCTCATAGATTCAAACATGAGAATAACCTTTCAAATAAGAATCCCTTAACATGCTTTAGTGATGAGTTGAGAATAACCTTTCAAATCAATACATCATAACATTCATGATCATATAACTTCATACATGCTTTCAAGAAAAGGAAACCTAACTCTACCAATTCAAGATACATTAAAAAGGAAGATAACCTTCCACATGCAAACATCTTCATTCATAAGTGCATAATTCAGAATGTCCTTTCAATACTAGCACACTTGCATTTTAGGCATAGACCACACACACATTCTTCATATCATGTTCATACTTACACTTTTCATATCACATTCATGCATCTATTCTTCAAAATTAGGGTAATAAGAAGACTTGTATCAATTTAATTACCATTATGTACACAGGAAGTAATCACCTCCACCATAAGTGGATCACACATCAATAGATCACACTTCTTTATCAACATAAGCTAAATCATGAATTTGCCTTACAAGGCCATACTCAATACATCACCACATACCAACAATTCTTCATAATTAGGCATGCATAATAATATTAGTTCAATTAACTCATTCAATTTAAGAATCTCATAATCACATGTTTGAACAATCCACAAACCAACTTCTTAAGGCACCATTGAAGACTTTAGGAAAACATGGGTTCTTTGAGAAGGTTTTCATAAAACCACCATTCAACATCAATACAACCACATTACTTCATAAAAAAGCCATTTAAACAATAAAAGTTTGAACCCATGTTGAAGAGTGAAAGATCTAGGTTTTGAAGTTTTGCAAGCTTTGAAAAACACTTTGATAGGACTCTAGGGTGAGAGATAACCCTAGATAAAGAGCCACCTTACCTTATTTCGAATAAATCCACAAGAAATTGAGAAGAAATGAACTTGAAATCTCCAAATCCTAGCCTCAATAGCTCCCTTCTTCTCCTTCTCTAATGGATGGTTTCTAGTGAGAGAAAATTTGAGAAGAGATGGGTTTTTTTTAATTCTATTTGGTGGGGCTTAAAATGAAATGAATTAGGTTATAATAAGGTTATATAGGTCCTAGGAAAAGAATAGAATAGTATAGGGTCAATTTCGGAAAAGAACTAATGACCCTAAAGTTTTAACTGAAAATTTCAGCCCCTTTCCCGCTTGAGTTCGCACTTTGGACACTGGGGCTCGCCAAGTGCACTAGGCGATTCGCCTTATGCACACTTGGTCCGCCCTTTGTTCCAGTGGCTCACTCAAGGGGAATGTCCGATGGGCGATTGGAGGGGAAAAGGGCGACACGTAATTCAAGTCGGCGATCATGCACCTAAGTCGCCCTTTGGAAACTTGGGCTTGCCAAGTGCACAAGGAGACTCGCCAAGTGCACACTTAGCTCGCCCATTTTTCCAGTAGGATCACTAGGTGGGCAGTCCACTAGGCGAGGTAGGGAGCCATTGGGCGACCAAGGCTGCCCATCGCCAAAAGTTCCTAAACAGCCCATACAACAACTCAAGGTGACATTAACCCAAACGTCAAGGCTCTAATTCATCCTATCATTTTCCGAGTCGTTACATAATCCACCACTTAGGAACATTCATCTTCGAATGACACTTAAACACATTAAGGGAAAACGACTCTAGACTAGCAGTCCAACAAACATATAACATCATAATCCATGCACAAACTAAAAGAAACATCAACTTTATCTCAACATGTATTCATTGCATTCTACAAATTCATTAGGCACACATACTTCATCATTTCTTACTTTAAATGGAGGAACTACCTTCTCCGATTATAAGCATGCTCATTATAACAACACGAAGACGAGATATTAAATTACTCTCAAAAGCACACATAGGCATGATCATACATTCACTTCTTGAATTCACAACAAGCATCTCATACTAATTGAACAACAACATGAGGGAATATAGATTAGTTACTCATTTTATCATTCTATCATAATCTCATCAAGAGCATGAATAACATAAGGAAACCATGCAACACATAATCATGCATGACTCCAAAACATGAAATAAGCTACTAAGAACACTAAGTCTCAAGCTTGAATAGGAATAGAAGAAAGTGATAGGGATACCAAAATTCTTCACAATCTCATAATCAACATACAATCCTCCACTTAAGAAAGAACTCATATTCATAATAGACTAACATGAACACAACATAAGGACCTCAACATCACATTCTAAATCAAAGGGAACCATCACTTACCGGTGTCTTCACCCGGATGACTTTCCTTACTCTCCTTAGCTTGAAGCACAGAGAAACGATTTTTCTTGGGAGCATTAGGATTCGGGCCACTACAGGAATCTTGCTTGGCCTCTTTCCCCTTATCCATGAGTGTCAGACAATCTCACATCTTATGTCCCTTCTTTCCACACCCAAAGCAACCATCCGTACCGGCATGACACTTACCCAAATGGTGTTTTCCACAATTAGCACATGTAGGCATATCATAAGGAGAACCATCTCCACTTCCTCCTTGAGATTTAGGGTTAGACACCCCACCTTTTCTCACCATAGAAGAATCATAGAAGGAATTTTGGTTGGTTGACCTCTTTTTGAACTTAGGTTGACCTTGATCATCAGTTCTAGACCTCTTCAATTCCCTATTCTTTTCTTGGAGCTTTTCATCCTCCATTTGCTTAGCATAAACCATAAGACGAGATATATCCATGTTATCATGAAGCATAGCCGAACGACATTCTTTCTCACCAAGCTAGACACACCCGTCACGAACCTACTCATTTCATCTCTAGGATCCGCAACCATAGAAGGAGCATATTTAGACAATTCGGTGAACTTAAGAGAATACTCCTCAACACCTATACCTCCCCGACGAAGGTTGATAAACTCTTCTACCCTTGCTTTCCTGTTCTCCCAACAAAAGAATCTGTCAAGGAAAGCTCTCTTGAACACCTCTTAACATATAGCATCCGCTCCTTCTGGCCTATTCCTCTTCCATTGAGTGCCACACTTGTGCCACACCCTTCAATTGATAAGCGGCTAGCTTCACTTTCTCCCTAGTAGTAACCCCCATAGCATCTAAATCTTATAAACCTCATCTAGGAACTCTTGAGGGTCTTCTTGAGAGCCAGAGAACATATGATGATTCATTCTAGTGAAATCTCTTAGCCTCGAAGCCATAGTGCTCTCATTAGGGTTCTCATGAGCTCTAGCATCCCTAGTCACTTGAACTGTCAAAGCATGAGTCAAGGTTTGGAGGGTCGTCCTTATCTCCACATTAGTAATAACTCCTTCATCAACAGGAACTTGAGGATCTTGAAGGACTTCCTCATCTTGGGGAACTTGACCACATAGAGGAATTTGATTACCTTGAGGAGCTTGATTCTCTAGAGGAGGAGCTCCTCTATTCACACCCTCTCCTTCCACCCTCATCGCGTTATTCCTTCTTGTATTCATATCCTATAAACACAAGATAAGGGGTCAGGAAAAAGACACTATAGATCTAGCTCTAAGGCACGACATAGGAGTATGAAGAAAGTGAAACATCCTAATGTCCTATAGCCTCCCGCTCATAGATGTGTCGCGACTCACACCGATGAACAAGACTCTACTAGACGTGGCTTGTGAGACGACATCCTAAAAGTACCATTCCAAAATCTTTGCTCTGATACCATGTTTGTCACGACCCGAGTCTAGTCCCCGGATGCGACACGGTGTACTCGACTCCGAAGGGCCTCATACAAGCCTAATAGCATTCATTCATCGCATAGATAATAGAAATTGTACGGAATTAAAACTTTTTATTTAAAACCATACGAATCAAAACATGCTAAATATTTAAAACATTGCAGCGGAAATCTACTTGTCTCACATGGCCATCTTAATACAATCTTAGAAAGACCGACATAAGTAGGGTCATGGCCCTTTACACTTGAAAAGTGTAGAAAGAGTCTAATATGACGAAGTAGAGCAAAACATAAAGCTTCTAAAACGTGTACCCGAATGATGAGGACATACCACTCTAACTTGGGAGTCTCAATCCAAGTATTCACTAGAACTAGAAAGTCACTTGCCGAATCCTACATTTGTAAACATAAAGGAAATTATGGAGTTAGTACACACAAATGTACTAAGTATGATGACCATGCGAAAACATGCTAAAATGGACATTTTGGCTTGAAAACCATGCATGATACCAATTTCAAGATATTTCATGAACATAAGAATAAGAAGCATCAAATACAAGTATTACCAACATCCAAGTCATTATCATCACATTTCCACTAAAGGTGAACTTACCATTCTCCTTATGCTCCTTCAATGTCAAGACACAATACTAGAACATATACATCAAGCAAGGCGTCTCAATCATCTTAGGGTACCTATCTATAGTAGCCCTAAGACATACTTAAGTAAGATTTGAAGTGGTATCCCATACTACCTCTTCACACCACACCTAAGTATTCCTCTAGGCCACCATAGATAAGACTCCTTACATTTTAACATATCATGCTAAACAACTCATATCTCTAACTCAAGTGAAACATGCTTCATATCTTTTTGTCAACTACGACATGCATCATATCATGGAAAACATGCATCATTTCATATAGACATATGAGACATACATCAATTCATCTAGACATAAAGGCAACTTGATTTATTTGTTCATTTAGAACACATTCCTTCATTAGGAAATATAGATTCTCACTATAGCCCTCTTGAAGCCTACTCGTGCAAATGCATGGATAGGATCTCAAACTAATACCCACGCGTGATAGAACTTCTCAAGAAACCATAATGGGTACCTCACATGAAGGGAATAAGCATTTAACCGACATAGACTATGAGAGCTAAATCATAGAATCCGGTGTCATGTAACCCTACACCGTAAAAAGGTGATCAACTTACCTAGGATCGATCGGTGATGAGCCTAATGGATCCACTAGCTATCCTATGTGGGCACATAATTAAGGTACAAAGAGCTTGGTACATGACAGCCCGCCTCGTCAAACGTCTTGTCATACATCACAAGGGATTTCTACTAGATACCCCACCTCAACTATCGTGAGAGCATCCATCCCACTCAATTACCTCTTGGGGCTTAGCCTTCATTCCCATAGAGTATTTTATGTCATTTGTTCATTAAGGAAGAGAGATTGTTACTAGATAACCCCGTCTCAAGTAACGTATGGGTATCCATCTCATTCCAACTTATATAAGTCCTTTAGGGATAGAGATTTTTACTAGATAACCCCGCCTCAACTATCATATGGGCATCCATCTCCAAGGATTGCTACTAGATACCCCGCCTCAACTATCGTATGGGCATCCATCCTCTCCCAACATGAAGATAGCTTATAGATTCAAACATGACAATAATATTTCATATAAGAATCCCTTAACATGCTTTAGTGATGAGTTGAGAATAACCTTTCAAATCAACAAATCATAACATTTATGATCATATAACTTCATACATGCTTTCAAGAAAAGGAAACCTAATTCTACCAATTCAAGATACATTAAAATGGAAGAAAACCTTCCACATGCAAGTATCTTAATTCATAAGTGCATATTTGAGAATGTTCTTTCAATACTAGGACACTTTCATTCTAGGCATAGACAACACACACATTCTTAATATCATGTTCATACTTACACTTTTCATATCACATTTATGCATCTATTCTTCATAATTAGGGTAATAAGAAGACTTCTATCAATTCAATAATCATTATGTACATAGGAAGTAACCACCTCCACCATAAGTGGATCACACATCAATAAATCACACTTTTATATCAACATAAGCTAAATCATGAATTTGCCTTACAAGGCCATAATCAATACATCACCACATACCAAAAAATCTTCATAATTAGGCATGCATAATCATATTAATTTAATATACTCATTCAATTTAAGAATCTCATAATCACATGTTTGAACAATTAACAAACCCACTTCTTTGGGCACCATTGAAGACTTTAGGAAAACATGGGTTCTTTGAGAGGGTTTTCATAAAACCACCATTCAACATCAATACAACCACATTACTTCATAATAAATCCATTTAAATAATAAAAGTTTGAACCCATGTTGAAGAGTGAAAGATCTAGGTTTTGATGTTTTGCAAGCTTTGAAAAACACTTTGATAGGACTCTAGGGTGATAGATAACCCTAGATAAAGAGCCACCTTACCTTATTTCGAATAAATCCACAAGAAATTGAGAAGAAACGACCTTGACATATCCAAACCCTAGCCTTAATAGCTCCCTTCTTCTCCTTCTCTAATGGAGGGTTTCTAGTGAGAGAAAATTTGAGAGGAGATAGGTTTCGTTTAATTCTATTTGGAGGGGCTTAAATTGAAAGGAATTAGGTCATAATAAGTTTATATAGTAGCTAGGAAAAGAATAGAATAGTATAGGGTCAATTTCGGAAAAGAACTAAGGACCCTAAAGTTTTACTTAAAATTCTTCCCTTGCCCGCTTGAGTTCGCCCTTTGGACACTTGGGCTCGCCAAGTGCACTAGGCGATTCGCCTAATGCACACTTGGTCTGCCCTTTGTTCCAGTAGCTAACTCAAGGGGGATGTCCAATGGGCGATCGGAGGGGAAAAGGGCGACACGCTAAGCAAGTCGGCGATCATGCACCTAGGTCGACCTTTGGATACTTGGGCTTGCCAAGTGCAATAGGTGACTCGCCAAGAGCACACTTAGCTCGCCCATTTTTCCAGTAGGCTCACTAGGTGGGCAGTCCACTAGGCGAGGTGGGGATCCATTGGGCGACCAAGGCTACCCATCGCCAAAAGGTCATAAACAGCCCATACAACAACTCAAGATCACATTAACCCAAATGTCAATGCTCTAGTTCATCCTATCAATTTCCGAGTCATTACAGTTTATGAAGCTATTGAGAAAGTTCGGCTTATTAGAGAGAGGTTGAGAACGACTCAAAGTATTCAAAAATCTTAAGCCGATGTGAGAAGAAGGGATCTAGAATTTGAAGTGAATGATTGGGTCTATTTAAAAATCTAACCCATGAAGGGTGTGATGAGGTTTGGAAAGAAAGGGAAACTTAGTCCCCGGTATGTAGGCCCATATCAAATTTTCCAACATATTGGGAAGGTTGCCTATGAGTTGGATTTGCCAAGTGACTTGGCCCCGGTTCATCTAGTCTTTCATGTTTCTATGCTTAAGAATTGTGTTGGAGATCCGGTGTACAGTATTCCCCTAGAAGGGTTGGGTGTTGACAAAAGTCTCTCATATGAAGAGGTTCTGGTAGAGATCCTAGTTTGGCAAATCAAAAGATTGAGAAACAAGGAAATAGATTCCGTAAAGGTTTTATGGAGAAATCACTCGGTTGAGGGTGCTACTTTGGAGGCTGAGGCCGATATGAAGTCCCAATATCCTCATCTACTCCCTCTACTTTTATTCAAGCTTGAGGTAAACAGTTTCTCTCGAGTTTTAGTGTTTTGGGAGTCATGTGTGTTATATGTTTTTCTCCATGTTTTCCTTATGTTATGCATGTTCTTGATGAAGTCATATTTAGTAAGAAAATGAGTTTTTATGATTTATGTTCCTCATGTTGTTGTGCATTTAGTATGAGTTGCCTATTTGACTTCATGAGATGAGTTGATGAACATGTTTTAGTACGATTTCGAGAGCAATTACTTATTGGCTCCGTTATATTGTGTTGAGCATGCTTGGATATGGAGAAGGTAGTTCCTCCTATGAATATGAGAAATATTGAGTTTCATGCATAATGGGTTGATAGATGTAGTTCCTACTTCCTTTTGATACATTGATTATGTTGAGATGGAGTTGATGTTTCCTCATTTGAACTGTGTATTATTTTGAAGTTGGATGCATGATGGGATGCTAGTCTTGAGTCTTTTATCCCGTAAGGTGTATAGAACATCATTCGAGGATGAGCATTCCTAAGGGGGAGATATTGTAACACCTCGGAAACTAGTAGGCTAAACTAGAGCTAAAACGTGAGGGTTATTGTCAAGGGAGAAGGTAAATAGCCAAGGAAAATGGGCATGGGCCAAGGCAAGGGGACAAGGCTGCCAACTTTAGCCAAGGCACTGCCCACCAAAACCACGAGTGTCTTCACGACCTGTAGTGGACACCACGAGTCGTGGTGCCACTCGTAGAGGTAGAGGCAGTAGCCTCCTTAGGCTGCCCCAAAAATGGCCCATCCACACGAGCCACTTCACGGATGGTGAAGCCTTATACGGGTCATGGGAGTGGTCTTGAAGTTGTCATAGGGGGTTGACAATGGAGGATGGTTTTGCCTAGCCACTGCCTAAGGGTCCACGAGAGGGACCACAAATCGTGGCTTGCACCATAACTCGTGGAGGGCCTCGTGGAGACTCCTTGGGCTTGTGAGGTAAAGTAAAGGATTTCCATGCCACTGCCTCAAGACCACAGATGGGACCACAGCTCGTGCATCCCCACGTGGTCCCCGACAGCTCATTTAAAGTGAGCGGTGTTTTGGGTATTTTGTTTTTTTAAGCCCTATCAAAGTGAAGTCGTTTTTCCTTATTTTTATACACCTATATATAAGTATTTTAAGTCAAAATACACCCATTCACCCCATTATTTCCCAACACTCAAATAAAATCCCAAAAGTTCATCTTCTCTCAAAAAATTCTCTCTCTAGACTTCAAGGAAGAAGGTGGGGCTATGGTTCAACAAGAAAAGTTTTAACACCAATTTCATTGGGATTCTTAACTAAGGTATGGTAGTACTTCATCCATGGATAGTCTTCATCCATGGAGTCCCTTCAAACTTAATTTCAAAGATAGAAATTTCCCAAAAAAAAGCTAGGGTTTTAACTCCAAGTCATGGGTTCCTTTCAAAAATAATTTCAATAATTTAATTACTTTCTATTATGATTGAATTGATGATTTATGATTATTTTATGTTCAAACCCCCAAGAACCCATGAAATCCCTAATTTCCCCAATTGTGAACTTGTTATGTGGGTTTGTTAATTATAGAAGGATGTTATGAGATTATGCTTGAGATAGTTGGGTTACTTGAATTATGTCATTATCTATGTCTAATGTAGTAATTCTAGATGTGTTGATGGAATATGATCTATGATCCTTGAAGGGCAAAGTATGTGAATTATGCATGATTATGAGTATTTATGTATATGCTTTAAGAACACTTTGAGAGTAAAGCGATTATGATTATGATCTAGTTGTTATGTTGTTGGAAGATTATCGTCATGTACACACTTATGTATGATTACGATATGATGTGAAAGGTCTTTTCACAATATGATGATTCTAAGGTTGAAAGGCTATTCTCACCTAATGATTCTTTGAGTTATAGTAGGAGTTATGTTGGATTGAGTGTCAGGACATTCTTCCATGATTATGAACTTAATTCAAGAGTTAATATGAACTTTATGGGAATTATGCCTAGCACCGAGTGGATAGTGATATGATATGGAAGCCTTTACATTAGTAGAGGCCTATTTTCTCGGAGCAATCTCTTAAGATGGAATCCCTCACGATAGTAGAGGCCGAATTTTCTAGTAGCAATCCCCTTATCCAAAAAACTATGTGCCCTCATAGGTCTTTAGCTAGTGGATCCACCTGAGCTAAGAGTATGGTTCTACCTTAGGCAAGTAGGACAACCCCTTTTCGATGTGGGGTACACACCGGATTCCATGTTTAGCTCACATGGTCTATGTTGGTTAAGGCTTATCCTATTATGATAGCATGAACAAGAATATGAACTATGAACTATAGCTAATCAAGAAGTTTTGCTTAGTATGGGTAGAATTATGGGATCTTATTCATGCATTTCACAAGTAAGCTTTGAGGGTATTTATGGTATGTTTCTCTTATGGTATGATAATCTATGAGTTGAGTATGATATATGACTTATGCTTTTCCATTACTTTCTAAATGATGCTCTGACTTAGCAAATTGCATGCATTCTACTAAAACGTCCCTTTTAGCATATTTTCATGATTTTATGCATGACTATCATACTTAGTGCATTTTTGTACTAACCCATATTCTCCGACATTATTCCCAAGTGTAGGGTACAGTTCTCAAGCCGATCCTCATTGTGGCTAGAGCTTGGAATTGTTCATTTCTCTTTGCTTGTTGGTGAGTCCTCATAGGTCGAGGATGGATATTTTCATTTAGTAGTTTAATTTTTCAACTGACTTTCAGATTATGTTGTATGGGCTGTCACCTTATTTGATTCGACTATTATAATAGATGGCCAATTGAGACAAGTCTAGACTTCCGCTTTGCTTTTATGAAAAAGTTTTTAAGACTTGAAATGTGTTTTACTCTTATTCTTCTAACGCTTTATCTTATGATATGCTAAGTGGCTTACATGGTGCCTTTAGGGGTATTATGTGCCTTGTTACGTCTAGGGGGTACCCTTGGGTTGTGACATGATTTCTTTTAGTGTTGGAAATAAAGACTTGAATGGGTGAGTTTTGGGGTTAAAATGACTTATATAGGGGTCCTAGGCCTGGGTAAAATGACATGACTTTTAATCTAGTTAAAGCCGGAAAATACCATTTAACCCTCAACTTACAGTGGTCTGCCTGATGACCACGTGAGGCTCCACGAACTTTGGTGCCTATCACGAGCCATGGTGCCCTCTATGTCCATGGATGAGTAGCCAGGCAAACTCCCCCCTTACCCCTAAAAACCAACTCATTACCACGACCCTTCCCACGGCCCGTCAAGACCTTCATGAGCCATCTAGTGGCTTTTGGGGAGGGTCCTATTTTGTGCAGCCATGGAGTACTCACCACGAGTGCCACCACGACCCATGGTCCCCACCACGAGGAATCATGGTGCTCTTTGGAGGTGAGCCTCCCTTGGTTGGCTTTTGCCTAGGTCCATAGGCACCACCACGAGCCGTGGTGCCCTTCACAATCCGTGTGGGCACTCGTGGGGGGTTCTAAGGCTAAAATCTCTAGCTCATGTCTTAGCACTTAGCCCCTAGCTTAACCTACTAGATTCTGAGGTGTTACGGCTGGTTTAGTTGCTCATTTTTGTCTCTATAATTTCATTTACCCCATGAGTTTTTGAAATTATTGAAATGCTTAAGCTTTCATTGATAATTATTCGAGGATTGATTGTGTTCAATATCAATGTATTGTATATTACTTATGATGGGAATTGTTTTTAGTGTTGTTATTGTAAGAAGAAATTGACGTGTGTACACTTTTGAATGATCTTTTTGAATCTTGTGTTGACTAGCTGCATTTTTTAAGTGAACCTTGCAATGAACATTGCAAGTTAGCTTTTGATCTTGATGGAATATGCTAAATAATTGTGTTTGAAGTGTCGTGTATGGTAAGGTTTTACTTGTAAGCATGCTTGTTGAATCCTAAAATTTTCCATGTTAGTCCAATCGTCTAACTTTGGTGAATGTAAGAAATAATCTTGGGTAGAAATTTTGAGAGGGAACCCTAATGTTCATACCTTTTTGTGACTACCTTGTGAGGTGTGCAACAATTTTTGCATCATTTGAGCCTAAATTGTTTGTTGACAACTGTGTTGAAACCTCTTGAGCCAAATTAACCTAACTTCTCACCCATAAATCCTTTTCGAAACATTAATTTGTTTGAATAGCCAACTTATAACAAAAGCCTAAGTTGGGGGGTATGGAAGTAAATAAGTAAAGTAAACCAAGTGGAAGTAAAAAAAAAAGATGAAGTGAGACTTAACTTTGAAGTGTACTACAAAAACAAGGAATCCCTCCTTATAAAAAAAAGAGAGCTTGTGATAAACAACCATTTGAAAATTGAAATAAAAAAGAAAGTTTGGTAAAAAAATGGGTTTCCAATAAAAAGATTGACAAGTCAATGTTTGAGTTCTCAAGTGAAAATAAATGAAAAGTACTTGAGAAGAGGTGAAGATGATTGCACCAATGCTTTGAAAAGGTGAAGTCCTAGAGCCAAATTGACAATACCTTAACCCTCCGCCCCAGTACAAGCCTAAAAGACCATTGAGATCTTGTATGAACTAGGTTGTGAGATGATTGGAAGATGTGGGAATTCCGCCAACCACCTTGTAGATTTACCCGTCAAAGAGAATAGAGATAACCTCAATCTTATGGACTTTTGTGAAATGTTCTTGAACACAAATAACCCACATACATCCACAAATTTCTAAAGGTGTTCATGGGGATCTTCATGAGCTAAACCCTAAAACATTGCTCTTAATTGGAGCACTTGTAGGATTGTTCCAGTTGCATGAAAAACTTCCCTCCCTACTATAGGAGGTAACCAGATGGTTCCTCTAGTTTGAATGATGTTCATGTGCATATCATTATAATCATCCATATTATCATTTTGTCCGTAGTGACTATCGTTGTCACTACCGTGGTCACTCATGTTCTAAACCTACAAATCAGCAAACCACAACACAAAGTAACAATCTACTACAACAAGAAAAAAAATACAATTTAATATCTCAAATGGAATTCTTAGCCATCACTCCCCAGCAGCGGTGCCATTTTCTATAACGCTCTATGTGCTCTATAAAATAAGTCAAAAGAACAAGTTGTCGTCCTCAATATAAAATATCCAACTAAGAGTCGGGGTTGAATACCATAGAGAGTTATATAGTGCAAGGAATTCAGTCAAGAAATTTAAAATGTATATTAATTCATTTGCAGAAATAAGAACAATGGGTTGATGATTGCACAAGATTTATAAAAAGGATTTTGGTATCAAGAGTCACAATTAAACAAAACTTTTAGAAATTCAAATAAGTAACAAGTAGTTTAGCCATATGGGTATTGGAAATCAATATTAAATAGGGGTAATTGTGTTGCTCTATAGTAATGAACACTCATGGATAAGATGGGTTATCTTCAATAACACTTATCTTCTTTCGATCACATAACATCATTTCATAAAATCTCATTTCAGCCTCATCTATGTGCATAACTAAACAAACTATCACCTTACTCTATTCTCTCTTTTGATGCAGAAATAGGGCAAATAGATCTGACCCATAATCTCTTTTTCAAGTAAACAACAAACATCAAATGTAAATTACAAGTATATAACTAATTACTCAGTATTACCCACTCCAATAAATCTCTTTTTAGCATTAATCGGAGATTGGAAGTAGGACTAATTTTGATACATTAACCCATAAGTTAACCCCATGATAATTAGCCCATATCCATAGATGACCGACAACAAAACAGAGCATAACACAATATCTACTACATTAAATAAACACCTAACCCCATAATTACACACCAAGACTTTGGAGTTTTAGTCACCCATCAAGAAATCATACCTTTTATGAAAGCAGTTATGGGTGAGATGAAATTAATCAATTATAATGTCACGACCCAAGGGTACCTCCTAGACGTAACAAGGCACATAGAACCACAAAAGGCCCTATCTAAGACATTTAGAATACCATAATATAAACTATTAGAACAATAAGAGTAAAAATGCATTTAAGCCCAAAAGTTTCATAAAAGCAAAGCGGAAGTCTAGACTTGTCTCAATTAGCCATCTATTACAATACTTGAGTCAAATAGGGTCACAGCCCCAAAACAACATAATCCAAAAGTGAAAATACAAGAATAAAATTCAAATGAACCATCCGTCCTCGACTCATGAGGACTAACCACAAGCTAGGAGGATAGTCGAATCCAAGCTTGAATCAAATGCAGATCACCTCAAACACCGGACCCTACAATTGTTGAAAATGTAGGAGAATATGGGTTAGTACAAAAATGCACTAAGTATGATAGTCATGCATAAAATCATGAAAAAATGCAAAAAGGGACATTTTAGGTGAAATACATGCAATTTATCAAGTTTAAGAATCATCATGAAGATTAGTGTAAAAGCATAAGTCACAAGCATGTTCATTTCATAGACCATCATAGCATAGGAGAAACATATACCATAAGAACTCTCAAATTCTACTTGTGCAATGCATGAGTAAGATCCCCTAATCCCATCCATATTAAGTAAAGATTCTTGAGTAAACATAGTTCATATATCATGTTCTTGTCATAATTGGAAATAAGACTTAACCGACATAGACCATGTGAGCTTAACATGGAATCCGATGTTACCCACATCGAAAAGGGTTGTCTTACTTGCTAAGTTAAGACTATGTCTTGTTAGATTTAAGGTGTATCCACTAGCTAAAGACTTATGGGGGCACTTATTTTAACAAGAAACCCTCCCTTTCTGACGGAGGAGCTTCCTCTCAAGAGATTGCTTCTAGAAACCCTACATTTCTGACGGAGGAGCTTCCATCTCATAACGATATCCACTCGGTGCTAAGAATCTATCCCACAGAGTACTTATTAAGTCATAAATTGTTTCATTAAGATAGCTCATTAAATTCAATTAGGTGAGAATTTCCTTTCAACCTTAGAATCATCATGTTGTGAAAAAACCATTCACATTATATTTAATGTGTGCATGAGAGTAGCATTTGAATCAACACAACAATATCATCATAGTCATGAACACTTCACTTTCAAAGTGTTCTTAAAACATATACATAAATCTCATAATCATGCATAATTCTCATAATTTCCCCTTCAACGACCATAGATCATATTCAATCAACACATCTACAATTACTACATTAGACATGGATAATAACATGATTCAATTAACTAAACTACTATAAGCAAAATATCATAATGCTCTTCCTTCATCAATTCACCCACATCACAAGTCATCAATTAGGAATATGGAGATTTCATGGATTCTTGGGAGATTTCATCATAAAACCATAACAAAAAAACAATTCAATCATAATATAAAGTAACTAAATCAATAGAAACTTTTTTAAAAAGGAATCCATGACTTGGAGTAAAACCCTAGAATTTGGGGGAATTACTAGTTTGAAATTGAGTTTCGAGGGACTCCACAGATGAAGACTATCCATGGATGAAGGACTACCATACCCTAGTTATGATTCCCCAAATAAATTAAGTGAAAAAGCATTCTTCGTCAAACCCTAGCTTGATTCTATTCTCCTTCTTTCTTGGAGTTCTAGACAGAAGATTTTGGGGAAAATTGGTTTTGATTTGGGAATTAGGAAATTATGAGGGAGATGAATAGATTTAGGGGTCTTAAAACTGTATATAGTTAGTATAATTTAATATAAAATGACGTCACTGAATATTTCATTAAAAAGGAAAACCCCAAAGTTCCACTCAACTAGCTCCTAAAAACTGATTCCAGGCATGACCCACGACCGCCTCACCTACGGACCGTAATTGGACCCACGGCCCGTGCTGGTGAAGTTTGGGTCGGGGTCTGGGGCCTGTTTTCTGGAGATTGATCTACGGTTGCCAACCCACGGAGCATGGGTTGACCCACGAGGTGTGGGTGCCCTCCGTGGGTCACTGCCAGGAAGTCCTTTAAAGGCTCTTCCTTAAGGACCCATGGTTGGTCCTTGGGGTTTAAACCTTGACGTTCCAAAATGAAACCCTACATTATTAGGTACGGGGAGGTACTTTTACGACTCTAACCCTTAGGTTAGGCTCTAGTTTAGCCTATTAGTTTTCGGAGTGTTACATTATCTCCCCCTTGGGAATATCCGTCCTCGAATGACGATCTAGACAGCTTACGGAATTAAAGACTCAAAACTAGCAGCCAACATGCATGAAAAATCAAAATAATGCACAATCCAAAGAAGGAAACATCAACTCCATCTCAAAACATAATCAATGCAATACAAGGAATAGGAACTACATCTACCAACCCAATATGCATGAAAGTCAACATTCACATAATCATAAGAAGAACTACTTTCTCCAACTAAAATCATATTCAACACATTATCATAGAGACAATATGCAATTTCCTTGAAAAGCATACTAAAGCATGTTCATCAACTCATCCCATGAGGTCAAATAGGCAATTCATACTCAATGCACAACCACATGAGGAAAGTGAACCATAAAAACTCATTTTCTTACTAAACATGAATTTCATCAAGAACATGCACAACATAAGAAAATCATGGAAACACATATAACACACATGACTCCCAAAACACTAAAAACTCAAGAGGAACTATTTACCTCAAGCTGGAATAGGAGTAGAAGGAAAGAGATGAGGATATCGGGACTTCATATTGGCCTCGGTCTCCCAGGTAGCACCCTCAACTAAGTGATTCCTCCATAAAACCTTGACGGAAGCTATTTTCCCCAAAATCTTTATTATGGGTTTGCCTCACACTCAAAGGAACCCCATGCAACTTCACTATCTCACTTATATACAACTTGGCATAGTCTTCCGCTGAATGAGAAACCTTGACGAGAATAAAGTGGGCTTACTTTGTCATACGATCTATAATGACCCAAATAGAGTCATGTTGCCTTCGAGTGTGAGGCAAACCCACAATAAAGTCCATATTCACATCTTCCCACTTCCAAGTGGGAATTGGTATATCTTTAGATAAGCCTCCCGGCCTTTGGTGCTCAACCTTAACTTGTTGACAATAGGGACATTTCGCTAAAAATCCTACAATATCTCTCTTCATACCATTCCACCAATAGACTTCCCGTAGATCACGGTACATCTTGGTGGCTCCCGGATGAATAGAATATCGAGAACCATGAGCCTTCTCTAAAATTTGCTCCCTCAAACCATCAACATCTGGAACACATAATCGACCACAGTACCTAAGCACCCCATCTCTCCCTTGGGAGAAAGCCTCAACGGACTTCTTGAGCACCGACTCTTTCAACTCAACCAAAAAAGGTACAAGATCTTGTTTAGACTTTGCATCCACCACAAAGGACGATTCGGAACCATTATGGACCATGAGTCCACCCTTGGTGGAATCCACTAATTGGAAACCTAGCCAGGCCAATCTATGCACCTCTCTAACCAACTCTTTCTTTTCATCCTCTACATGAGCCACACTACCCATGGATAATCTACTAAGTGCATGCGCTACAACATTAGCTTTGCCGGGGTGGTAAAGGAAACTGATGTTATAATCCTTCAAAAGTTCTAACCACTTTTTTTGTCGGAGATTCAAGTCCTTTTAACTAAACACATATTGAAGACTTGTGATCTATGAAGACATCCACATGGACTCAATACAAGTAATTTCTCCATATTTTCAAGGCAAATACTACCTCCGCTAATTCGAGATCATGGGTCGGATAATTCTTCTCATGTACTTTGAGTTGCCTTGAAGCATAGGCAATCGGTTTATCGTTTTGCATGAGGACACATCCCAAACCCACTCTACAGGCGTCACAATATACAACAAAACCATCCTTACCCTTCGGTAAGGTCAACACCGTAGAGGAAGTAAGTCTATCTTTCAACTTTGGAAACTTTTCTCACAAGCCTCTGACCACTCAAACTTAGCTTTCTTTTGAGTCAAAGTCGTCAACGGAGAAGAAATGGAGGAAAATCCCTCAACAAACCTCCTATAGTAACCGACCAAGCCCAAAAAGCTTCTAATATTGGAAGGAGATAGAGGTCTAGGCCAACTTTTAACCGCATCCGTCATCTTAGGATCTACCTCAATAACCTTGCTTGACACAATATGACCAAGGAATGCTACAGACCTTAACCAAAACTCACACTTGCTAAACTTTGCAAAAAGTTGTTCGTCCTTAAGAACTTGCAACACAATTCTCAAATGGTCCACATGTTCATTCTCACTCATTGAATAGATCAAAATTTCATCGATAAACACAATCACAAACATGTCTAGGTATTGCCTAAACACTCTACTCATTAAGTCCATAAATGTCGCCGGGGCATTTTTCAACCCAAATGACATAACCACAAATCCATAGTGACCATACCGGGTCCTAAAGGCCATCTTGGGAATATCAACCCATCTCACCCTTAATAGGTGAGAACCCGAACGAAGGTCAATTTTGGAGATATAGCTAGCCGCTTGAAGTTGGTCAAACAAATCATCAATCCTCGGAAGGGGATATTTATTCTTGATGGTTACTTTATTCAATTAACGATAATCAATGCACACTCTAAGAGACCCATCCTTATTTCTAACAAACAACACTGGAGCACCCCATGGAGAGATACTCGGTTGGATAAAACCCTTTTCTAACAAATCCCTTAGTTGCTCTTTCAACTCGGCCGGAGCCATTCTATAAGGAGGAATGGAGATAGGTTGCGTATCCGGTAAAAGGTCAATACATAAATCTATTTCCCGCTCGGGAGGAATATCGGGTAAATCATCGGGAAAAACTTACGGAAACTTATTCACCATCGGAACAGACTCTAGAGAAGGGTTTCTAACACAACATCCATCACCCTAATAAGATGGTAAATACACCTTTTGGAGATCATTTTCCTAGCCTTAAGGCAAGAAATTAATTGACCTCTAGGGATTGAATTTCCCCCCTTCCACTCTATGATAGGCTTATTTGGAAATTGGAATTTGACAACCCGAGTCCTACAATCGATAGAGGCATAACATGCATGCAACTAATCCATACCCAAAATAATATCAAAGTCTAACATGTCTAACTCTTCCAAATCCACCAAAGTAAATTTATGGGACAAGGAAATGGGACAACTTCTATAAACTTTCCTAGCCACCACCTAGTCACCAACTGGGGTAGAGACTGAAAAAGGTTCTACTAACACTTCGGGTAGTATTTCAAACTTCATGGCCACAAAAGGTGTAACAAAGGACAAAGTAGTACCGTGGTCTAACAAGTCATATACATCAATAGAAAATACTTTTAACATACCGGTCACCACATCCGGGAAGCTCTCTTGGTCATCTCGGGATCGAAGAGCATAAAAGCGGGTTTGATTTTGAGCATTAGGGATTTGGACTGCTTGGAGGAGCTTGCTTGTACTCTTTTCTCTTACCCGTCAGTGTTGTATAATTCCTCAATTGATGACCACTCTTTCCACACCTACAACACACATCCGAACCCGCTAGACACTTGCCATCATGTTTCTTACCGCATTTAACACAAGTAGGCCTAGTCATAAAAGACCCTCCACCATTGCCTCCTTGAGGTTTAGGGTTAGGCACCCTTTCCTTGTTGACCATTGGGGAGGAACTAGAGTAACCTTGATTGGAAAACCTTTGTTTGAACCTTGTCCATCAGACTTAGCATTGGAGAAATTACGATCACCGGTTCTAGCTCTTTTAACCTCCCTATTGTTGCCTTGTAGTTTCTCATCCTCTATTTGTTGGGAATACACAATAAGACGTGAGATATCTATTTCATGAAGGAGCATTGTCGTACGACATTCTTTTCTTACCACTTTGGATACACCCGTCAAATACATACTTATCATATCCCTTGAATCTGCCACCATAGCTGGAGCATACTTGGACCATTGAGTAAACTGTAGAGAACATTCTTGAACACTCATACCTCCTTGATGGAGGTTAATTAATTCTTCCACCTTAGCTTCCCTCATCTCTCTGGGAAAGAACGTATTAAGGAACGCCGATTTGAACACTTCCCATTCTATTGGACCTGCTCCTACCTACCTATTGTTCTTCCATTGAGTATACCATACTTGAGCCAAACTCTTCAATTGGTAAGCGGCTAACTCCGCTTTTTCTACCGAAGTCACCCTCATGGCATCAATTATTTTATAAACCTCTTCCACAAATTCTTGAGGTTCCTCTCCCACTTTGAAACCAAGAAACACATGAGGGTTCATTATTGCAAAATCCTTCAATCTAGAAGCCGCAAAATTCATATTAGGGTTCACATGAGGCCCAACATCTCTATTGGCCTGGGCCGTCATGGCTTGGGCTTGAGTTGTCCCAACTTGAGCTTGAGCCATCATGGCTTGGGTCAATATTTGGATAGTAGCTCTGTACTCCATCTTGGTCACTTTCTCACCCACGGGGTCAACCAGTGCTTGATTACTTTAAGGAGGAACTCCTTGATTCACATTCTCATCTTCCACCCTTTTAGCTTTAGCCCTTCGTGCATTCATATCCTAAAGGTACAAAAGAAGGATTAGAAGAGTGACTTTATTGAGCTAAACTATAAGGTACGACTTAAGAGTAATGAAAGAAGTGAAATTTCCTAAACATCTTATAGCTTCTCAATCATAAATATGGCGCGCTACACACTCATGAACAAGACTCTACTAGACGTGGCTTATGAGACATCATCCTAGAATCATTCTAAACATTGTTCTCTGATTACCAAGTTTGTCACGACCCAAGGGTACCCCTAGACGTACAAGGCACATAGAACCCCGAAAGGCCTATGTAAGCCACTTAGCATATCATAACATAGAGTATTAGAAAAATAGGAGTAAAAACGCATTTAAGTACAAAATTTTCATAAAAGGAAAGCGGAAGTCTAAACTTGTCTCAATTAGCTATCTATTACAATACTTGAGTCAAATAGGGTCACAATCCCAAAACAACATAATCCAACAATGAAAATACAAGAATGGAACTCAAATGAAACATCCGTCCTCTACTTATGAGGACTCACCACAAGCTAGGAAAATAGTCAAATCCAAGCTTGAATCAAATGAAGATCACCTCAAACACCGGACCCTACACTTGTGGAAAATGTAGGAAAATATGGGTTAGTAAAAAAATGGACTAAGTATGATAGTCATGCATAAAATCATGAAAACAAGCAAAAAGGGACATTTTAGGTGAAATACATGCAATTTATCAAGTTTAAGAATCATCATGAAGATTAGTGTAAAAGCATGTTCATTTCATAGACCATTATAGCATAGGAGAAATATACCATAAGCACTCTCAAAGTCTACTTGTGCAATGCATGAGTAAGATCCCATAATCCCATCCATACTAAGTAAAGCTTGTTGAGTAACCATAGTTCATAACTCATGTTCTTGTCATAAGTGGGAATAAGCCTTAACCGACGTAGACCATGTGAGATTAACATGGTATGCGATGTTACCCACATCGAAAAGGGTTGTCCTACTTGCCTAAGGTAAGACCATGACTTTTTAGCTTTTAGGTCGATTCACTAGCTAAAGACCTATGGGGGGACATAGCTTATGGGATAAGGAGATATTTACTAGAAACCCGCCCTTTCTGACGGAGGAGCTTCGATCTCAAGATATTGCTTCTAGAAACCCGCCCTTTCTAACAGAGGAGCTTCCATCTCATAAAATTATCCACTCGGTGCTAAGCATCTATCCCACGAAGTACTTATTAAGGCATAACTTGTTTCATTATGATAGCTCATTTGATTCAATTAGGTGAGAATTTTCTTTCAACCTTAGAATCATCATGTTGTGAGAAAACCTTTCACATTATATTCATTGTGTGTTCATGAGAGTAGCCTTTTAATCAACACAACAATATCATCATAGTCATGGACACTTCTCTCTCAAAGTGTTCTTAAATCATATACATAAATCTCATAATCATGCATAATTCTCATAATTTACCATTCAAGGACCATATATCGTATTCAATGAACACATCTAGAATTACTAAGTTAGACATGGATAATAACATGATTCAATTAACTAAATTTCTATAAGAAAAATCTTATAATACTTTTCCTTCATCAATTCACCCACATCACATGTCATAAATTGGGAATATAGGGATTTCATGGATTCTTGGGAGATTTCATCGTAAAACCATAACAAAACAACAATTCAATCATAATATAAAGTAATTAAATCAATAGAAATGTTTTTGAAAAGGAATCCATGACTTGGAGTAAAACCCTAGCTTTTGGGTGAATTACTTGTTTGAAATTAAGTTTGGAGGGACTCCGTGGATAAAGACTATCCATGGATGAAAGAATACCATACCTTAGTTATGATTCCCTAAAGAAATTGAGTGAAAAATCCTTCTTCTTCAAACCGTAGCTTGATTTTCTTCTTCTTCTTCCTTGGAGTTTTAGAGAAAAGATTTTGGGGAAAATTGGTTTTGATTTGGGAATTTGGAAATTATGAGGGAGATGAATAGATTTAGGGGTCTTAAAACTATATATAGTTAGTATAATTTAATAAAAAATGACGTTACTTAATATTTCATTAAAAGGAAAACCCCAAAGTACCCCTCAACTAACTCCAAAAAATTGATTTCAGGTATGACCCACGACCCCCTCACCTACGGACCATGGTTAGACCCATGACTCATTCTGGTGAAGCGTGGGTCGGGTTCTGGTGTCTTTTTTTTGGGGCTTGATCTACGGTTGCCTACCCACAGATCAAGGGTTGACTCACGAGGTGTGGGTGCCCTCCGTGGGTCACTGTTAGGCAGTCCTTTCAAGGATCTTCCTTAAGGACCCATGGTTGGTCCTTGGGGTTTAAACCTTGACGTTCTAACATGAAACCCTAAATGTTTAGGTACGGGGAGGTACATTTACGACTCTAACCCTTAGGTTAGTCTCTAGTTTAGCCTATTAGTTTCCAGAGTGTTACATACAAGCAACACCCACTTTTAAATAAACTTCAAATTGTAAATTTTAAGAGAAAAGTTGAAAACCCCAAAACTAAAGATTTTCTTCACAAGGTTAAGTCTTTCTCACTCTAAAACTCTAGAGAAAAAGTATTAAGAGGGGTCTTTAGAAAATATTTTTGGACCTTCTTTCTCTCAACTTTGGGATATTTATAGTTTGCCAAAATTTGGGAAAAAATTCACTCTGTTGGCATTTCTATGATGTTAGTCGAGCTCGCCAAGCACATTCGGAGAACAATCGTTTGCTCCTTAGCTCACATTTCTCTTGCATTGGTGTAACACCTCGAATTTAGAGAAGGGAAACTATTCACTTAATAGTCGACTTGGCGATCCCCCGAATGGACTTGGCAATCCGCCGAGTAGAGCTCCTCGCCTTTTTGGTTGATCCCTGATGTCTTGCATTCTGTAACTTTAGGCTAGCCAAGTTGGTCTCGTTGTTCCATTCGGTGAGTCACCAAAGTCGACTCCCCCCATCACCTAGTTGAGTTAGCCCCCATGTCGACTCAGTATAAATTTTGGCGAGCTAAAAGCTCACATGGCGAGTCGTCGAGTGGGCTTTAGCCAGCTCCAGCATGAGAGTCTTCATTTTTTAAGTTAGGGTCTTAAAAGGGTCTTTTACGAATTTAAGTTAATTGATACTATATCATTTTTCCCAAGTCTAGGACCCTTACATAAGTGATTTTAACCCCAAAACTCACCCATTCAAGTCATTATTTCAAAAACCCAAAAGAAATCCCAAGTTTTTCTCTAAAATATTTTTCTCTCTAGAACTTGAAGAAGAAGAAAGAGTTGAAGCTAGGATCAAGCTCAACTATCAATTCCTCAGGCATTTGTGGGCTTTGTTATTAAGGTATCGTAGCTTTTCATCCATGGATTCCTTTCATCCATGGAGCCCCAGGATTCCCTAAGTGAAAAGTAGAAATTCCCCAAATTAGTTAGAGTTTTCTTCTAATGTTGTGGGTATTGATGAATGTTGATCCAAATGAGTGGATTATGACTGTTTATGCTTTAATTGAGTAGATTTAATGTTTTTAGGATGAATTTACATTTACCCGTGCCTAACCCATGTCTATAAAGATGAAATTTATGTAAATGGGTTTTATGCCATGAAAATAGAATTTGTGGGTTTAGATGTATTCTTCTAGGATTGATGAGAGACATTATAGATTGCTTGAGATTAAAACTTTTATGATGAAGTAGGATTATTAGGGCTTTGAGAGTAAAGCTTATATGATGAATTAGCATTATCAAGGTTTTGCGAGTAAAGCTTATACGTTGAATATTGATTATTAGATAGAATTATTGTGGAAGGAGTTACCTACATGAATTACTCTATGAATGTATGAATATGAAAGGTTTTCTCACATAGAATGATTCTAGGTTGAAAGTCTTGCTCACCTAAAATGAATCAAAGAATTTATGAACTATGATAGATAAGATTTACCTTGAATTAGCATAATGAGATGCTTTTTTCATGGATAGCTTGACTTGGTAAGACAAGACCATTTCATGGTTGCTTGAGTTAGTAGAACTCATGGTAGTTTGGGTTAGTAGAACTCATGGTAGCTTGGATTGAGCAATAGTACCATTCCAATAGTAGCTTGTAATAGTATGGTTCATGTTAGGTTGACTTGGTAAGGCCATACCATTTCATGATAGCTTTGATTGAGCAATATTACCCTTCCAAGGCATAGCTTGAACTAAGCATGATAAGGTGCTTTGCATGGTATATTTACTTTGTTAGGCCATACCAATTCATGGTAGCTTTTATTGAGAAATAGTACCCTTCCATGGATACCTTAGACTTGCATGATAAGGTGTTTTCCATGATAGCTTGGAATAGTATAATAAGGTGCTTTTCCATTGTATCTTGAATTGGTAAATAGTAACCATTCATGGTAGATTGGATTGGCATGATGAGATGCTTCTTCATGGTAGCTTGGACTAGTAAAGTAGTACTCTTCCATGGATAGTAGAAATAGTTAAGGATTGACTACCCCTAAATCAAAGTAGCATAGTTATGATGAAACAAGGTTACTACAAGGAAGTATCATTAGTATGTTTTAAGATGAGAAGTAATTGTTATGATGATAGATTAGATTGGATTGTTTCTTGAGTTGCCTTCCTTGATATGTATGACTAGAGGTTGATGACCTAAGTCTTAATTGACGATATGTTCGGTTACTTCAAGAAGTGTTCCTGTTATGTTATGATGATATTTTCGCATTGATTATGCGTATGACTTATGTTGTTATCTCTTTTACTTACGTTAATGTTTATGCATGCTATCATATTTTGTACATCCTTGTACTAACACATACTCTTGCCTATATTTTTTTTTATCTAAATGTAAGGTCCAACAATATCAACTCGCATCCCCGTGGCTAATATCATAGTAGAGCAAGATTTGAAGATTGGTGAGTCCTCATAGCATTTGAGGATTTGACCACCATTTTCTTATGTTCTTTTATTTTATGTTTTAAACTATTGTATGGGTTGTGTCCCAAAGATAATCATATTTTAGATGGTTTGAGACAAAGTGTATTATTCATTCCCATCATTTTATTAATACCTCGATGTTGTTGAAAATGTTTTAAAGTTCCGCTCATTTCTATTATCTTATGTTATGAAAGCTAAGTTACTTGTATGGGGCCTCTCGGGGTCTTGTACGCCATGTTACATCTAGGGGTAACCCTGGGTCATGACAAACTTGGTAATCAGAGCACAAGGTTTATAATGGTTCTAGGATGTCTCAAAACCACGTCAAGTAGAGTTTTGTTCATAAGTGTGAAGCGGGCCACATTTATGAATGAGAGGCTACAAGATGCTTAGGAAACTTCCCTTATTTATTACTCTAAGTCGTGGGATAGAGTTTAACTCTATAAGGTCTCTCTCCTTATATGATGGTCTTCATGATATGACTACTCGAAAGGCTCATGCTACAAGGAGTGAGGGAGAAAATGTTGGTTGTGACGCCATATGTAGCTATGAGATTTGATGTGTTGTTAGACCCTTTTTCGGTCTCTACACCTATAGGTGATTTTTTGATGGCTGAGAGGGTCTATAGAAAGTGTCCCGTCTCCTTACCCCATAGAGTTACTCTAGTTGATTTGGTAGAGCTTGATATGCTAGATTTAGATGTCATCCTTGGGATGGATTGGTTGCACTCTTGTTATGGTGTATTTATTGTAGAACCCGTTTAGTCAAATTTTAGTTTCCAAATGAGCCTGTCTTAGAGTGGAACGAGGGAAAGTCTATGCCGAAAGATCAGTTTATTTCTTTTCATAAGGCTAGGAATTTGATTTCTAAGGGTTGCATGTACCACCTAGTTAGGGTGAGGGAAATAGATTTCAGTGTAGCCCAACTTGAAAGAACTAGTTACTTTCTAAGATTGACCTTAGGTTGGGTTATCACCAATTGAGGGTGAAGAATGATGATATTCCGAGAATGACTTTTAGAACCCGATATTGTCATTATGATTTATTGGAAATGTCATTTTGTTTGACTAATGCTCCGGCGACATTTAAAGATTAGATGAATAGGGTGTTTAGACAATACCTTGATATGTTCAATAGTAGACCCTACCAAGAGTAGTGCTATAGTTTAAGATGGTTCCGATTCATCTTTTGTGTTAGAGGTAAAAGCTAAGTAGTGTCTTGATCCGACCTTAATAGAATTGAAAGAAAAAGTGCTTAGGAAGTTCGTAGAGGTTTTCTCCCAAGGAGGAGTTGGTGTACTTGGATATTAAGGTAGTTGTGTGTTCCTAATATTCATGATTTGGGTTTACTTGAAACATCTCACCCAGGAAGGGTGAATGAGGTATGGTAAGAAAGGTAAGCTTAGTCCCCGTTTTGGAGGCCCATATCAAATTTTGAGATGTGTTGGTAAGGTTGCTTAAGAGCTTGATTTGCCAAATGAGTTGGCATCAATGCATACGATTTTTCATGTCTCTATGTTCAAGAAGTGTGTTGGAGATCCGACATCCATAGTTACCTTAGGAGGTTTGGGATTTGATGAAAATCTTTCTTATGAGGAAGTTGTGGTTGAGATTTTAGACCTGCAAGTTAAGAAGTTGAGAAACAAGAAAGTTGCTTCTATGAAAGTATTGTGGAGAAATCATTTAGGTGAGGGTGCTACTTGGTAGGCCGAGGCCGATAAGATGTCCCGATATCCTTATCTTTCCTTCTACTCCCACTCTAGCTTGAGGTAATGAGTTCCTTATAGGGGCTCCTTGTTTGAAGTCATGTATGTTAGATTCCCATGATTTCCTTATGTTATGCATGTTCATGAAAAACTTGTGTTTTGTAAGAAAATGAGTTTACATGATTGATTTCTCCTCATGTTGTAGAGCATTGAGTGTGAGTAGCCTAAAAATTTCATGAGATGAATTATTAAACATATTTTAGCTTGGAGTTTAGATTTCCTCCTTGGATACGTATTTTTGAACTATAGATTGAATATAGGCTCCATGAGATTGTGTTGAACATCCTTTTAGCTTGGAGATGGTAGTTCCTTCTTGAACATGAGAAATGTTAAAATTTCATGCATATTGGGTTACTAGATGTAGTTCCTACCTTCCGTATGATTCATTGAGTATGTTTATCTTGAAGTTGATAGTTCCTCCTTGGTTATATGCATTTAGATGAAGTTGCATTGTAGATTGGGTTGTTAGTTCCTCTCCTACTCTCTTAGAACTAGTTTGAATCTCATTCGAGGATGAATGTTCCCAAGGGGGAGATAATGTAACACCTCAAATTCAAAGAAGGGAAAATATTCACTTAATAGTTGACTAGGCGATCCGTCGAGTAGAGCTCCTCGCCTTTTGGCTTGATCCCTGATGTCCTGCATTCTGTAACTTTAGGAGAGCAAAGTTGGATTTGCACTTCCATTCGGTGAGTCACCAAAGTCGATTCCCCCCATTGCCTAGTTGACTTAGCCCCCAAGTCGACTTACTATAAATTTCGGCGAGCTAAAGGCTCACTTGGCGAGTCGCCGAGTGGACTTTGGCGAGCTCTAGCATGAGAGTCTTCAGTTTTTAAGTCAGGGTCTTAAAAGGGTCTTTTCTGGATTTAAGTGAATCGATACTATGTCATTTTAACCAAGCTTAGGACCCCTATATAAGTGATTTTAACCCCAAAACTCTCCCATTCAAGTCATTATTTCCAAAACCAAACAGAAATCCCAAAGTTCATCTCTCTAATATTTCTCTCTCTAAAACTTGAAGAAGAAGAAAGAGTTGAAGCTCAGATCAAGCTCAAGTCTCTATTCCTCTAGCATTTTTGGGCTTTGTTATTAAGGTATGATGGCTTTTAATCCATGGATTCTTTTCATCCATGGAGCCCCCAAGATTCCCCAATTGAAAAGTAGAAATTCCCCAATTTAGTTAGGGTTTTCTTCTAATTGTTGTGGGTCTTTATGAATGTTGATCCAAATGAGTGGATTATGACTGTTTATGCTTGAATTGAGTAGATTCAATGTTTTTAGGATGAATTTAGATGTACCCATGCCTAACCCATAGCTAGAAAAATGAAATTGATGTAAATGAGTTTTATGCCATGAAAGGAGAATTTGTGAGTTTAGATGTATTATTCTAGGATTGATGAGATACATTCTAGATTTCTTGAGATTAAAGCTTATATGATGAATTATGATTATTAGGGCTTTGAGAGTAAAGTTTACATGATGAATTAGGATTATTCGGGCATTGAGAGTAAATCTTATATGCTGAATGTTGATTCTTAGATAGAATTGTTGTGGAAGGAGTAACCCACTTGAATTACTTTCTCACCTAAAATGAATCAATGAATTTATTAACTATGATAGATAAGACTTAGCTTGAATTAGCATAATGAGATGTTTCTTTCATGTATAGCTTGACTTGGTAAGACAAGACCATTTTATGGTAGCATGGGTTAGTAAAACTCATGGCAGCTTGGGTTAGTAAAACTCTTGGTAGCTTGGGTTAGTAGAACTCATGGTAGCTTTGATTGAGCAATAGTACCCTTCCAATGGTAACTTGGCCTAGTAAGGTTCATGATAGCTTGACTTGGTAAGGCCATACCATTTCATGATAACTTAGATTGACCAATAGTACTCTTCCAGTGGATAGATTTAACTAAGCATGATAAGGTGCTTTGCGTGGTACCTTGACTTGGTAAGGGCCATACTAATTCATGGTAGCTTGGATTGAGAAATATTACCCTTCCATTGATAGCTTGGACTTGAATGATAAGGTGTTTTCCATGATAGCGTGGACTAGCATAATGAGGTACTTTTCCATGGTAGCTTGAATTGGTAAATACTAACCATTCATGGTAGATTGGATTGGCATGATGAGATTCTTCTTCATGGTAGGTTTGACTAGTAAAGTAGTACTCTTCCACAGATAGTAGAAATAGCTAAGGATTGAGTACCCCTCAATCAAAGTAGAATAGTTATGAATAAACAAGGTTACTTTAAGGATGTATCGTTAGTATGTTTTAAGATGAGATGTAATTGTTATGATGATATATTAGCTTAGATTGTTGCTTGAGTTGCCTTCCTTGATATGTATGACTTGAGGTGGATGACCCAAGTCTTGATTAAGGATAAGTGCGGTTACTTCAAGAAGTGTTCCTCTTATATTATGATGATTTCTATGCATTGATTATGCTTATAACTTATGTTGTTATCTCTTATGCATATGTTGATATTTATGCAAGCTATCTTATTTAGTACATCCTTGTACTAACACATACTCTTTCCTACATTTCTTATCCAAATGTAGGGTCCGACGATGACGACTCTCATCCCCATGGCTAGGATCATAGTAGAGCAAGATTTGAAGATTGGTGAGTCCTCATAGCATTTGAGGATTTGCCCACCATTTCCTTATGTTCTTTCATTTTATGTTTCGAACTATTGTATGAGCTGTGTCCTAAATATATTCATGTTTTAGATGGTTTGAGAAAAAGTGTATTAGACTTCCGCTTCCTTTTATAAAAACCTTGATGTTGTTGAAAATATTTTAAATTTCCGGTCATTTCTATTATCTTATGTTATGAAAGCTAGGTGGCTTGTATGGGGCCTCTCGGTTTCTTGTATGCCATGTTACATCTAGGGTGTATCCCTGGGTTCTGGCATATAGGCTTCAGGTGTTTGAACCTCAATTGGCGAGTACGCCTTTCACAAATGGAAGATCACTAAGTACCGCCTTTATTTGCCTTTTAAGCCTTAAATTTTTCTCTAAGTCTTGTCGACTTTGGGGATGCTCTTCAAGTTTACCCTTTGCATTCTGCGAGTTGTCATTTCTCTTTATTTTTTCTGGCCTATCACAAATAATTCAAGTGTTGAGAACTATCACTTTGAGTAAGGTCATGCCAGTTGAGCGATTCGCCCTTCTTGTTAGGTCATAAATAATGTGGAGTTTAAACTTCTTTCCATGTTTCTGGCCATTCTTCCAAACATTCATCCTTCCTGTGTCCCTTAGCCTTCATAGCTACAATTTATCAAAATATCATTAGAATATGACATAACTAGGCATTGAGGACACTAAATGTTGAACTAAATAAGCCTCAAATGAGCGTAAATCTACCACTCATCAACCGTCGATCTTATTATCACTAATTGAGGGGGAAGGATAGTGACTTTCTGAAAATTACTTTTGAAACTCGATATAGTCATTATGAGTTTTTGGTAAAGTCTTTTGGGTTCACTAATGCCCCACCGAAATATAGATTTGTTGAATAGGGTCTTTAAGCAATATAATACTATGTTTGTGATTGTGTTTATTGATGTCACGACCCAGGGGTACCCCCTGGATGTAACATGACACATAGAACCCCGAAAAACTTCATGTAAGCTACTTAGCATATCACAACATAAGATAATATAAAAGTACAGAAATTTAAAACATTTTTCAATACAATTGATGTCTCATAAGACGAAGTGGAAGTCTTTGACATTGTCTCAAACCATCTAATACATGAAAGTCTTTGGGACGCAGCCCATACAATAGCTCTAAACATAAAGGACATGGTGGTCAAGCCCTGGAAGGCTATGAGGACTCACTAAAATTTCTCTTCTTGATCTACTATAGACCTAGGCATGAGGTGGAAGTCAATATCATTGAACCCTACATTTGATAAAAATGTAGGCAAAAGTATATGTTAGTACTATAATGTACTAAATATGATGGCTAGCATAAATCATCAACACAAGCATGTAAGAGGAATTAGTCAACATAAGACATATATCATAATTATAAGAGACAATAACATAAGTCATAAATATAAGAGACATCATCATAAGACATAGGCTATAAGCATAAGAGATAACAGCATAGTCATATGTATAATCATTACATCTAGTTTAACATAACAGAAGAGAAACACTTTATAAGTCACCTCAAAGCAAGCTTGTATAATGGATGGATAAGATCCCATTATCCCACCCATGCTAAGCAAGACAATTTAAGCCCTCTTTCATAATTATCATCTTTTGATCTCATCCTTAGCTTATTTCTCATAGACAAGGAACATTCGCCTTTAGTCAAACATATCAAGGAAAACAACTTATAGCAACAATCCAAGTTAAGCATGAATCATTACATAGACCATCATAACATAACATGAACATACCGTGACTACCCTCAAAGCATACTTGTGCAATCCATGAATAAGACTCCATAAATCTCTCCCATGCTAAGTAAAGCTTCTTGAGTAACCACAATTTATAATTCATAGTCTTGTTGTGGGAATTAGCCTTAACCGACATAGACCATGTGAGCTTAACATGGAATCTGGTGTTACCCACACCGAAAAGGGTTGTCCTACTAGCCTAAGGTAGAACCATTCTCTTAGCTTTAGGTGGATCCAATAGCCAAGTAACCTATGGGGCACGTATTTTATGGGATAAGGAGATTGCTACTAGATATTCGGCCTCGACTCATGTGAGGGCATCCATCTCTAGAAATTGCTCCTAGAAACATGGCCTCAACTCACGTGAGGGCTTCCATCTCATATCAATATCCACTCGGTGCTAAGCATACTTCCCACGGAGTACTTTTAAGTCATAACTTGATTCATGTCTTATGGAAGGATGTCCTTGATAATCAATCCAAAAGAGTTCATTAGAATAGCTCTTAGATCATGCGTGAGAATAACCTTTCACTGTCCAAGTCTACTTTTAACATTAGATTCAATTAGGGGAGAAAACTTTCAACCTAAAATTTTCATTATGTGAGAAAACCTTTCACATCATGTTCATTATGTGTTCATGAGAATAGCCTTTCAATCAACACAACAACATCATCACAATCATGTACACTTAACTCTCAAAGTGTTATTAAAGCATAAACATAAATCTTATAATCATGCATAATCCTCATACTTCACCCTTCAAGGACCAAAGATCATATTCAATCAACACATCTAGAATTCATTACATTAGACATGGATATATTCATAATTTAAGTAATCAAATCACTACATGCATAATCTCATATACTCATAATATAGGTCATGTGGGTAAAATCGTTCCACAATAATACCATATACAAATCAACATAAATAATAGCTTCACTCTTAAAGCCTTAACATTACTAGTTCATTCATATTAGCTTTTACTATCAAAGACCTAGAAATCACATTCATACTACAAGCCTT
The DNA here is from genome assembly GCF_000226075.1 of Solanum tuberosum. Lineage (NCBI taxonomy): Eukaryota > Viridiplantae > Streptophyta > Magnoliopsida > Solanales > Solanaceae > Solanum > Solanum tuberosum. The sequence goes on along the minus strand of NW_006238933.1, from coordinate 3,072,029 downwards.
AATCTCAAGCAATACTTCAAATGGTGATCATATATACTTAATTCTCAAGACAATCTAACCACATGCTTCATTCTTAAACAATTCTAATTATATATCATCATATAAACTCAATCTCAATCCTACTAATCATGATTCATCATATAAGCCCTAATTTAATCAACTCATATCAACAAGCTTTACTTTTAAACAATTCATATCTAGGTGCTCTAATCTCAAGCAATTCATCAATCTTAGAAGAACACATCTAATCCCTCAATTTCCCTTTTTATGGCATAAACCAAACTACATCAATTTCACCTTAGAATCTTAGGTTAATCACTAATACATGTATAATCATACTAAGAACAAGTAATTACAGCATAACTAATCATAAAAAACCATTATCTACTCAATTGGATCAACATAAAACAATACCCAAAATATAGGAAGGAACCTATCTAGAGTTCGGGATTCATCTTCACAATTGGGGGAAACATGGGGGTCATGGATGAAAGGACTCCATGAATGCATAATCCTCATACTTTTACTTTCAAGGACCAAAGATCATATTCAATCAACACATCTAGAATTCATTACATTAGACATGGATATATTCATAATTCAAGTAATCAAATCACTACATGCATAATCTCATATACTCATAATATAGGTCATGTGGGTAAAATCCTTCCACAATAATACCATATACAAATCAACATAAATAATAGCTTCACTCTTAAAACCTTAACATTACTAGTTCATTCATATTAGATTTTACTACCAAAGACCTAGAAATCCGATTCATACTACAAGCCTTAATCTCAAGCAATACTTCACATGGTGATCATATATACTTAATTCTCAAGACAATCTAACCACATGCAATTCTAATCATATATCATTCTATAAACTCAATCTCAATCCTACTAATCATGATTCATCATATAAGCCCTAATTTAATCAACTCATATTAACAAGTTTTACTTTTAAAAAATTCATATCTAGGTGATCTAATCTCAAGCAATTAATCAATCTTAGAAGATCACATCTAAGCCCTCAATTTCCCTTTTTATGGCATAAACCAAACTACATCAATTTCACCTTAGAATCTTAGGTTAATCACGAATACATGTATAATCATACTAAAAACAAGTAATTACATCATAACTAATCATAAAAAACCATTATCTACTCAATTGGATCAACATAAAATAATACCCACAATATAGGAAGGAACCTAACTAGAGTTGGGGATTCATCTTCACAATTGGGGTAAAATGATGAGTTCATAAATTGGACTCATTTTGAGCTATATTTTAATAGAAATTGTGTTCTCAAATGCTTATTTTATCTCAATATCTATTGAAAACCCTTAAGTTTCAAGTATTCGAAGATTGAAGGAAAGCATGGACACTACGTCGCAAAAGGAACAAGAAGGCTGAAAAGAATGAGAAAATGAAGGTCTGTGGATCGCCGAGTCCACTTGGCAAATCACCGAAGGTTCTCACTCCGCCTTTTGTTCCAGTGTGTTGAGCCTGTAGGAAAGGATCTAGTCGGCGGAACAAGGTAGCAGTCGATGTATCATCGAGCAGTTCCGTGAAGCAGTACTATATTGCCTAATGACCTAGAGCACGAAGCTGCCGAAGGATGGTGCAAGACGGCGAAAAACTACACTAAAGAGTGAATCGCCGAGTTGATCGACGATTCTGACTAATGTCGCCGAATGATTCGTTGCGGCACCAATTTTTGAAAACTATAAATACCCGTTGAGAGTTATAGCTTAGTATCAGATTTTAGTATCATAATATTTTCAGTGTGAAACAACCAATATAATTTTAATGCTTTTTCTCTGAGTTTGAGAGGGTTTTGGAAACTTGAAGAAGAAGAGGATTTCATGTCCAAGGATTTGGACTTGGGTTTCTTGGATTATTCATTCTTGGCCTGTAACAAGACATAATTCTTCATACCCATTTGAATGCAAGATCATTTAATTATAAATTTCTATCTCTTGATGTGTGGCTAAAAACCCCATTCTTGGGATGTGATTTAGCAAATATGTATTGAGATTATTGTTGGGTTTTGCTTGCTGATAGGTTAGATGTATTTTAATGGTGATTTCACATAGTGGTTGTGGTTTAATTTAATGGATTTGTAGTTACAAATAAAAACCACCCATATGTTTACGGCTTGCTCGAGAGAGATCGTGAAACCAAGACCGCTAGACTTATGGCCTAAGGAGTGGGTCAACTGAGGTTCAGCCCGAGAGGGTGAGCCCTAGTCCCATATCCTAACACTCAGCTCGAGAGATTGAGTGGGGTAAGGCGTAGGCTGGCCTTCATGCGGCAAATGGGTGTCCAAGAGGAACCTATTTAAAATGGGGTAAGTTGCCCGAGATGGAACTTATTTCCATCTAAAGCTTAGCCTAGTCACTATTATCTTGCAAATTTTCTATCAAAAGCATGTACCCAACAATTTAAATCAATATATATTACGGTCACACCCTAAGAATCCCCTCTCATTCATAGATTTCTCCGTCATTTTTACTGTTTTAGCTATACTTGTGACAAAACTCCCATTTGATATTTGACACTTTTGTGTCACCCCCTTTAATTTATGATGTTTTTAGTCGTTAATGTCTTTAGCTACGACTAGTTAGAACTAATTTTATTTTTCTATTAATTCTCTAAACCACTCCCTTGGACTCGACTCGACCCAACCCTTTGTTGGGTTATTATACTATTGCACGATCGTAAACACTTGCATCAAAAGTTGTGTCATTGGTTACGCAAACTTCAAAATGGCGTCGTTGCCGGGGAGTGGTGTTATGTGAAAGTTTTTGGTTTAAGTCAAATTCTGCTTTCAATAATCGTTGATTATTAACCTTATTTTTAGTTTTGTTTTTCTTTATATTTGTTAGTATAGGCAGGTCCCCTGAGCATGGCTGAGAGAAATGGTGGCAACTCGGCTGAGATGAAGCAAGAAGTCGAGAGAGACTTCATATTACCTATACTGGTAACTAAGCTGCACAAGTTGGCCACCAAAATAACAAAGTTGGAAAACCAGTGCAAGAGTCAAGAGAGGTACATACCTCCCCACGAGAGGAAGCAGTCTAGATGCAGGGAGAACAACTGTGTAGAGGACACACTTCAAACCATTCTCCACAAGATTAGTGATCAAGATAGGGTGTTGGAGGAAATCAAAGAGAATATTGAAGTGTTGAATCAAATGATTGGATCCTACTTTAGATAACTTCAACTAATCAAGTCACTCCTGAGTTTTGCAGTGCCGCATCTCCACCCAAATGACATATTAGGGCTACCTAGTGATACTAGGGCTAACCCAATACCGGAAAATGAGATCGAAATTGCGTATTGCCATGACGTAAAATAAGGCGCTTCTTGGGAGGCAACCCAAGGTTTTAAATGCTTAGGATTTTACTTTTATAAATAATAGTGTGTTAGTGGTGCAGGTTTGAATGAGGAAAGTGGTGAAAAATACAGTTTGGCGAGAGAATGGTCAGTCGGCGGACTGCCGAAAAAGTCAGCATGCCCGACCTGACCCGCCGTTTGACTCAACTCATGTTTAAATTAGAGCCTGTAAAACTCAGCGACCTTGTAATGCAGTTCGGCGCATTGCAGACTAGGTCGGCGATCTCGATTTAGATCGCCATCTTGATTCCAAGAAATTGACAAATCTTTAACAATCAGCAGGACAAGGGACCACTCGATGACTCACCGAGTGGATCGGCGATTGCAACTAATGTCACCGAAAGAACGTGAACTGGACGGGTTATAATGGCCAAAAGATTCAAAACGTCAACTTCTTCACTTTTCCTCGTTCACAAATCTCTTTAACTCGCACTAAGGTAGTATCATCTTCAATTTAGCATTACTCTAGCATTTTAGTTCCGGACTTGTGCTCGAAATTGGAATACTTTGTCGTCTAGCTTTTCAAATCAAATTTAATCAACATTGAAGGTTGGTTTCCTTTTTCCACTTTTACATTTGAAAGTTTTGCACTCATTTGTTATGATTGTCTCTTAGTGATGTGTTCTGGGCCTCTTGAGGACAAGCAAAAGTTTAAGTTGGGGGTGTTGATGAGTCCACAAATTGGACTCATTTAGGGCTTTATTTTGATAGAAATAGTGTCCTCGAATGCTTATTTTGTCTTCAATATCTGATGAAAAACTCTTATGTTTCAGGTATTTGAAGATTTAGTGGAAGCATGGACACTTAGGCGCAAAAAGGAACAAAAACGCTGAAAAGAACGAAGAAGCTGAAGCATGAGCATAGCCAAAAACCTTTCTGATGGGCGGAGTCTGTCCTTTCGGTAGACTAGCCTAACCTCGCCGAACTATTCGCCTGCACTAATTTCTGATGGCTATAAATACTAAACTCTTTATTAATTTTACAAGTTCTGAACCATTATTATTATTATTTTCAGAATAGAATAGTATGGTTTTAAGATA
>NW_006238933.1:3046605-3067430 GCF_000226075.1 Solanum tuberosum | reverse complement strand
TATCATTTTAGGTGTATTTTTTTATTTCTTGATGTGTGACTAAAATCCCCTATTATTGGGGTGTGATTTAGCAAATATGTGTTGATATTATTGTTGGGTCTTGCTTGCTGATAGGTTAGATGTAGTTTAATGGTGATTTCACCTAGTGGTTGTGGTTTAATTTAATGGGTTTGTAGTTTCAAATACAAAACCACCCATGTGTTTTCATCTTGCCCGAGAGAGAGGTCGCAAAACCAAGACCACTAGACTAATGGCTTAAGGAGTGGGTCGACATGAGATTCAGCCCGAGAGGGTGAGTCCTAGTCCCATATCCTAGCACTCAGCTCAAGAGAGTGTGTGGGGTAAGGCGTAGGTTGGTCTTCATGCAGCAAATGGGTGTCTGAGAGGAATCCATTTGAAGGGGGGTAAGTTGCCCAGAGGGAACTTATTTCCATCTAAAGCTTAGCCTAGTCACTATTATATTGCAAATTTCCTATTGAAAGCATATACCCAACGATTTATCTCAACCTGTATTGCGGTCATACCCCAAGAACATTTTCCCATACTTGATTTTCTTGTTAATTTTTGCTATTTTTACTACTTGTGACAAAACCCCTTATTGATATTTGAAACTTTCGTATCACCCCCTTTAATTTACCATGTTTTTGTTCGTTAATGTCTTTAGCTACGACTAGTTAGAGCTTAATTTTATTTTTCTATCAATTCTCAAATCCACTCCCTTAAGGCATGACCCCAACCTTTAGTTGGGTTACTATACTATGGACGATCGTGGACGATCGTAGACACTCATACCGTAGGTTAGTGTCATTGGTCACGATAAGCATCATGCCCCAAGGGTGAAAATTTAGAAACCCTTTCAGGGGGCGCTGGCTGGCGCGACGCCCCACCTTTTTCCCTTGGTGTTTGACGACTTTTCTTGCTCGTTTTTCATCTCTAAACCCTCTAAACTTCAATGGTTCTTTCCTTGAACATTTCGAAACGACTAAAACATCAAAATACATTATATTCTACTCGAAATCACAACTAATTACATGAATTAGGATCAAACAACTTCTCAACAATTTCAACGAATCAAGAACTCAAAGGATCTTCAACAAACCCATCAAGAATTCAATTTCTGAACTTTCAAAGACTTAATTTCGCTGAAATAAATCATGATTGGTGTGTAGGTAAACTAACCCAATGCTATGTGATCTCACATACCTCGTAGGGATCACCCCTTGACGAAATCCACCAGCTAAACTCGAACGATCTTCACGATTCTTGATTTCTCTTCTCCTTTCTCGTGTTTTCTCTTTTCTCCAATCCCTGGCGTGAACTCCAACTTTTCTAAACTGACTAAAATCTGACTTTACCCCAAATAAACTCCTAGAAACGAATTAAAACAATTGGTAAGGAAAAGGCTAAAACGCCCTTTCAAAATCCTGTTTAGACTTTCCTTATTTGAATAACCCAACTTCCAAATGGCATGTCTCACTGATACGAACTTAGAATCACACAAACTCAGCAGCGTTGGAAAGATCATTCCAAGATATTTCCTTCCATATCTTGAAGTACACCTAACTCATCTTGAGATAGGAGTTGTGGTCATTTTAAGTTGACCAAAACTCAACTTATTCTAACTTAACAAAATTTCCAGAATTTCATTCTTTCCAAAAACTACTATTTCCAATTATTTACTCCTTCCTAGTTATTTCAATTTGCGTGATGTTACAATATCTCCCCCTTGGGAACATTCTTCCTCGAATGAGATTACTCTTATTAGGCTAAAGGTGTAACATCTAACATTTAGCTCAAACACCTAACAAGCAAAGCAATTTCAACATGCTAACTTATAAATGAAAGAGTACTAAGAATAGAATTAGTACCTTGGTATGGAACTTCTCCGGTTTCACAGAGATGTGGATATCTCTTCTTCATATCCTCCTCAGCTTCCCAAGTAGCTTCCTCAACAAATTGGTTCCTCTAAAGGACTTTGAGTGATGTCACTTCTTTAGTTCTCAACTTGCAAACTTGGCGATCTAAAATCTGAACAGGAATCTCCTCATAAGACAAGCTATCCTTGATCCCAATATCTTCGATTTGTATGATCAATGAAGGATCGGCCATGCATTTCTTCAACATGGAGATGTGAAAGATCGGATGAACCGCTGCTAACTCTTAGGGTAGCTCCAACTCATAAGCTACATTACCAATCCTCTTAGGTATTCAATCAGGTCCAATATACAGTGGGCTAAGTTTCCCCTTCTTATCAAATCTTATAACGCCCTTTATGGGCGAAACCAGCTTCCTCAACAAATTGGTTCCTCTAAAGGACTTTGAGTGATGTCACTTCTTTAGTTCTCAACTTGCAGGCTTAGCTTCCCCTTCTTACCAAATCTCATAACACCCTTCATGAGTGAAAATTTCAAGTAAACCCAATCATCTATTTGAAACTCTAAGTCCCTTCTCCTAACATCAGTATAGGATTTCTATAGCTTGATGAACCACGTCTGGTCCTATCAACCCAGCTTCACCAACTTCAATCCATCCAATAGGAAATCTGCATCTTCTCCCATAAAAAGCAGTTTCATAAGGAGCCATTTGGATGCTAGAGTGGCAAATATTATTGTAAGCAAATTCAAGAAGAGGTAGGTGATTATCCCAATTACCTTTGAAATTGATCACACACGCCCTCAACATATCCTCTAAGGTCTGAATAGTGCGCTCTGCTTGCCCATATGTCTGAGAATGAAATGCGGTACTTAAGTTCACCTTTGAACCCAAGCCTTTTTGGAATGACTTCCAAAATTGTGCAGTAAATTGCGCACCTCTGTCTGAAATAATGGAGACCGGAACCCCATGAAGTCGTACCACCTTTTGAAGATACAACTTAGCATAATCTTCTGCCTAATGGGTAGTCTTTACTGGTAAAAGTTGATTTTTTCATTCTATCAACAATCACACATATTGAATCATGCTGCCTGTGAGACCTTGGCAAACCTATGATGAAATCCATATTAATCATCTCCCACTTCTGTTTTGGAAGTTCTATATCCTGGGACAAACCACCGAGCCTTTGATGCTCTACTTTAACTTGTTGGCAATTCGAACACTTAGCAACAAATTTTGCAATGCCCTTCTTCATGCTCCTCCACCAATAGACATCTCTCAAATCGCGATACATATTTATGGAACCTGGAAGAATGGAATATCTGGAGCTATGAGCTTCCTTTATGATCCTCTCTTGGAGTCCATCCACCATTGGTACATACAATCTACCTTGATATCCCAATCTGCCATCTCGCCCTTGTTCATAAGCTAATACTTTTTGCTTATGAACATTTGCCTTCATTTCAAGCAAAATAGGATCTTTGTCTTGCTTTTCTTTCACTTCTGACACTAATGAAGATTTAGCCCCATTCATTACCATTACTCCTCCTTCTGTGGAATCCATTAGTCGGACTCCTAAGTGTGCAAGTCTATGCACTTCTCTCGCTAACTCTTTTTTTTTTCCTCAACATGGGCGGTACTACCAATAGACATCCTACTTAAAGCATCAGCAACAACATTAGCCTTACCTGGGTGATAACGAATACTCATGTCATAATCCTTGAGTAATTCTAACCACCTCCTTTGTCTGAGATTAAGCTTTTTCTGAGTAAACACATAATGAAAACTCTTGTGATTAGTCAATACATCAATATGAACACCATACAAATAATGATGCCATATCTTCAAAGCAAATACCATAGCAACCAACTCTAAGTCATGGGTTGGGTAGTTCTTCTCATTAACTTTCAACTGTCTGGAGGGATAAGCTATAACTTTGTCATTCCGCATTAACACGCAACCCAAACCAACTCTAGATGCATCACAGTACACCACAAAACCTTGAGTACCTTCTGGTAAGGTCAATATTGGGCAGTGGTCAACCTCTTTTTCAATTCCTGAAAGTTTTTCTCACAAGCTTCACACCATTGAAACTTCACTATCTTCTCAGTCAACTTGGTCAAAGGGAATGAAATAGATGAGAACCCCTCTACGAACCTTCTATAATAGCCAGCCAAACCCAAGAAAACTCCTAATATCAGTTGGAGATGTGGGTCTAGGCTAACTCTGTACTGCCTCTATCTTTTTGGGTATCAACTCTAATTCCATCACCGAAAACTATGTGGCCCAAGAACGCCACAAACTCAAGCCAAAACTCACATTTTGAGAATTTAGCATATAACTCCTTATCCTTCAAAGCCTGAAGAACTATTTTGAGATGGCTAGCATGATCTTTTTCAATCATCAAATAGATTAGTATGTCATCAATGAAGATGATAACAAACATATCTAAATAAGGCTTGAATACTCTATTCATAAGGTCCATGAATGCTGCAGGTGCATTAGTTAAACCGAACGACATGACGAGAAACTCTTAATGACCATAAGGGTCCTGAATGCTGTCTTGGGAATATCACACTCCATTAATTTCAGCTGATGGTAGCCAGATCTGAGGTCAATCTTAGAAAACAAGAAGCATCCTGAAGCTGATCGAAAAATCATCAATTCTCGGAAGAGGATACTTATTCTTGATGGTAACCTTGTTCAATTAGTGGTAATCTATACACATCCTAAGGGAACCATCTTTCTTTCTCCCAAATAAGACCGGTGCGCCTCAAGGTGAGACACTTGGTCGAATGAAACCCTTATCTAGCAGACTTTCAACTGTTCTTTATGCTCTTTCAACTCTGCTAGTGCCATTCTATTTGGTGAAATAGAGATAAAATGAGTATTGGGAAGAATGTCTATGCCTAAGTCTATTTCTCTCTCAGGAGGGACTCTGGGTAGATCATCTGGAAAGACTTCTGGAAACTCTTTTACTGTAGGAACTGACGGAATATGAGGTATCTCAACACTAGAGTCATTAACTCGGACTAAGTGATAGACACACCCCTTGGAAACTAACTTTTGTTGCCTTAAGGTATGATATAAAATGACCCTTAGGCACTGCTTAACTACTTTTCCACTCTAAGAATGGCTTATTAGGAATTTGGAACTTAACAACTCGAGTTCTACAATCAATGGAGTCATAACAGGCATGAAGCTAGTCGATACCTAGAATGACGTCAAAATTTACCATGTCTAACTAAATTAAATCAGCCATGGTTCTCTTTTGAATGATGGAAATGACACAATCATGATAAACTCGCTTAGCTAAAATAGACTCCCCAATAGGTGTAGAAACACAAAAGGGTTCATAGAGTTTCTCAGGACTAACATCAAACTTATTTGCAACATAAGGGGTTACAAAAGATAAACTTGCTCCTGGGTCTAGCAAAGCATAAACATCAAAAGTAAAGACTTTGATTATACCAGTGACAACATCTGTAGAGTTCTCTTGCTCTTGGCGACTATTGATCGCATAAAGACGGTTTGTTCCTCTTCCAGTACTAGAAGTAGCTTCTCTAGGTGCAGCCCTGTCTAGTGGAGCAACTGATGAAGATTGGGCCTTATTGCCCTGATTCCCATTACCTTGCCGGTTCTTAGGACACTCTTTCATGAAATGACCCTCTTGTCCACACTTGAAACAACCTGACTGGCCATTACGAAACTTACCTGGGTGGGTTCTACCACACCTAGTACATGCAGGAGCCCAGTTACCTCCTTGTGCTACACTATCTTGAAACTATACATGTCTAGCTCTGAAGTTCTGCGAATTCTGACAATTATACTCACCTTTGTTTTTGGGTGCAGGTGCACTAGCTGATGATGGTGCAGGTCCCTTTTGCTTTTGCTGAAAGGACGAATGACTCACATTGCTTTTCTGTTGCCCGGACTCATTCCCTGTCTTAACTTTCTTATTTCTGAATTCCTCCATATCCCTCAGCTTCTCTTCCTCAAGCTGCTGCATATATACCATTAACCTCGATATATCTATATCCCCAATTAGCATCGCTGCCCTGCCCACTTTGCTTGATAGACGGGACAACCCAACAACAAACAGACTCATTCTACACCTCATATCCACAATCATCTCTGGAGCATAACAAGATAGTTGGGTGAACTTCAACTCATACTCATGAACACTCAAGGAATCTTGCTTAAGGGTAAGAAATTCTCGTACCTTGGCCTCTTTCAATTCTCGGAGGAAGAAACGCCCTAAGAAGGACTCCTCAAAACAAGCCCAACTCGCAGGTGGTGCATCCTCAGCTCTACTCTCTTTCCACTAGTCAAACCAAGTCCTAGCAACATTCTTCAGTTGATATGCACTTAGTTCAACTTGCTCAGTATCGGCAACATGCATAACCTCAAATACCTTCTTCAGTTCCTCAATAAAGTTCTCTGGATCCTCAGTAGTGCTTGAACCCGTGAAACTTGGAGGATTCATCCTCAAGAACTCTCGGATCCTCGAAGTATCAATCACTTCTTGTCTAGCTCCTCTCTGTTGCCCAACTTGATTAGTCAGAACTTGACTTAGCATCCTAATTGCTTCCCTGAATTCAATATTAGTGACTTCCCCTTGAGGTTGCACTTCAGGTGCATTTGGTAACTCTTGTTCCTCAACATTACGCCTAGTAGAACGAAATGAGTGTGAAAGAAGTGAGAAAATTTTCCTATGTGTCGCAGCCTCCTAATTATAGATGTGGCACACTTCACACCGATAAGGAGGACTCTACAGACATGGCTTCATAGACTCCCTAGGACTCTTGAACTTTGTGCTCTGATACCAAGTTTGTCACGTCCCGAGCCTACACCCCGGACGTGGCTGGCACTCGAGAACCATTGCAAGCCCCAACCGAACCCTTGGCCTGGCTTACTTAATCAGCGTAAGACTCTAAGAATTATAACAATGATCAAATGCACTTACTCAACGGCTTAATAAAATAACTTAGAATGTTTAAAAGTCAACATTCAACTTGACCAAAATGGCAACTCAAGTCTTAACATATTAAATGATAATGTAAAGGCAACTGAACTACTACCTGTGTATGAAACCTCTAAAACAAAGAGGGATGTCGAGACAGGACCCCGATTATCCTAACAATGAAATACTGAAAGAAAATAATAGAAAGAGTTCTCCGAAATGCAAAGACGCTCACCAACTGACTCTAAGTGCTCAACTAGATCAACGAGGCACTGGATGTTGATCCTGGTTACCTGCGTCTGCATCATAAGATTATGCTGGCCAACTGGCATCATTACATTGAATGTAAGAGTATGCGAGTTGTAATGCTAAACACAACTAAAGCTTGAAAAGAATCTGAAAGGAACACTCACTTTGGCTTTACTCAACTCCTGAATAACTTAACTCAATATAAAGCAATAAATCATATGCATTATACAGAAAGTTTGAAAAAGAACCCAGTAGAAAACAACTTAGTTCGTTAAAGAAAAATCAATAACAAACTCAATTTTACTCATATAATAAAGTAATATTGTTTATGTGGGAGATTCTCTAACCGACAACCACCACTATGAGCCTAAGTGGTGATACAACGTCTTTCTCACGCTGCCAGAATTGTCCTATACTTTTTCATCATATAGAACACCTTAACTAAGTTGATCCACTAGTCTATGCCAAAAGCATCTTAAGGAGTCATCTAAAAAGTATGATCCTTTACTACCCATGATGGCTACACGGTTTATGGAAACTTGGGTTAATATGAACTTGCATCCCCATATCAGTGCTCAATACTACTCCCAAAATATACTTAGCTCATATGATTTAAATCAAAGCTTCTTTCTTTTGTTTGAGATAATTACTCAAAACTTTAGCTTAAAAGCTCTCTTGGAAATCGGTGTTTCCCTTTCTTGTTCAAATTTGAAAATATTTTAAACTCTTGGGAATACTTAGTTTCTTTATTGCTTTTGGAGAAATGAACTCAGCGCTTTACTCTTTACTTAACTTGAAACTTAAGTCTTAACAAAAAGTTAAAACGTTTGTTAAACACTTTTGAAATCTTTATAAACTTCTCTTTGACTTGCTTCTTGACTTCTAGACTTGACTCTTAACTTTCCTTGAATTGAAGTATGGATTCAAGGTTCATGATCTCATGTTTATGGATGATTTCATGATGTTAGATGTACCTAAGAGTGTTGGAATCAACTAACAAACACAGGTACATTAGTAAGGAACAAGTACGAAAAGATGGGGGATGAATGGGGAGAATTGGAGTCCCTGGTGCTCTGAGAGGCGCAGGGCACCAGCCCTCAAAATTCAGACACTGGTCTGGGGAGTGCTGGCTGGCGTTGTGCCCCAAGGGTGATAATTCATAAACCGTTTTGGGACGCACAGGCTGGCGCGATGCCCCACCCCTTTCCCCAGGTGTTTGACGACTTTTCTTGATCGTTTTTCATCTCTAAATCCTCTAAACTTCAATGGTTCCTTCCCCAAACATTTAGAATCGACTAAACCATAAAATTACATCAGATTCTACTCGAAATCATAACTAATTACACGAAATAGGATCAAATAACTTCTCAACAATTTCAACGAATCAAGAACATAACGGAACTTCAACAAATTCATGAAGAATTCAATTTCTAAACTTTCAAAGACTTAATTTCACTTAAATAAATCATGATTGGCGCGTGGGTGAACTAATCCAATGCTATGTGATCTCATATACCTCGTAGGGATCACCCCTTGACGTAATCCACAAGCTAAACTCGAACGATCATGACGATTCTTGATTTCTCTTCTCCTTTCTCCTCTTTTCTCTTTTCTCCTTTCTCCAGCCCTAGTGTGAAGTCTAACTTTTCTAAACTGACTAAAATCTTACTTTACCCCAAATAAATTCCTAAAAATGAATTAAAACAATTGTTAAGGAAAAGACTAAAACGCCCTTCCAAAATCCAGTTTAGACTTTCCTTATTCGAACAACCCAACTTCCAAAGGGCATATCTCACTCATACGAACTTGGAATCACGCAAACTCGGCGGCGTTGGAAAGATTATTCCAAGATATTTCCTACTATATATGGAAGTACACCTAAATTATCTTGATCTATGATTTATGGACGTTTGAAGTTGAACAAAACTCAACTTATTTAAACTTAACAAAATTTCCAGATTTTAATTCTTTTAAAAAATGACTATTTCCAATTATTAACTCCTTCCTAGTTATTTCAATTTGCGAGATATTACAACAACCCACCCCATACATAGCATACAAAAATAAGCAAGATATATAATAAGTCGTGTGCTAACTTTGTTGAATCAAAGCGCTATGAGAAAATTATACCAAAACAACCCACCCCACACATAGCATACAAAAATGAACAAAATATAAAATAAGTCGTATGCTAACTTTATTGAATCAAAGCTTTATGAGAAAGTTATACTAAAACAACCCACCCCACACATAGTATAAACATTAATTTTTAAAAAAACTCAGAAAAAATAATTCAAAAAATGAAAATGACAGAAGATAGAAAGGGAAAGACGCCGAGAAAAAGAAAAGAAAAGCAAAAATCATATTGGCTATCAACAAAATGGGAACGAATTCTCAAGCAAAACATAAATTTACAATTTCAACAGGATGAAAATGAAAGTTTCGAATAGAATTTGAAAAGGCAAAGAAGGAGGAGAAGACCAAAGAAAAACAGATACAAATTATTTAAGCGGAGCATACCTGAATTCAAAGGAGTGGGACTCAAACAATCGCTTCATATAGAGAAATGAGAAAATTGAATAAAGATAGTCAATTAAGTCTTGGTTTTGTTTTCGGTGACAGTTTGACCAAGAAATACTTAAAATGTAATTAAGTTAATTTGAGATCAAATTAACATTTTCAAAATTTTCTAATCTTTTATAAAATACAAAAAAAATACATTTTTCAACCACTTTAATTTTAAGCAAACCATTTTTTTTAAAAAGGTAAAAGAAAATACGATTCAAGTTCTTTCTTCTCTCCAACATTCTTCTCCTCTTCTTCTTCCTTAGAAAATCCGATCATCAACAAATATTTTCATTCTCTTCCTCCTCATCTTCTGCCGTCACTCTCTCTTTCTAAATTGAAGGTCATGTTCGACTTAAAATGGGTAAGTCATTTTTTTAAAAACATTTTACAATTTTCGAACAACACACTCTTGATACTTAGTTCTTTTCTTGGGTTAATGAACAAGAAATCATTCTATAGATGTGAAAATTGAATAATGGTACGTATTATTTCTTGTTTTTGAAAGAAAATCGCCAAACCCAAAAAATCCTAATTTTGAGAAAATGTATATGCATTGTTGTTGTTAAGTGAAAAGTTATTTTTTGTTGTTTTTGTTCTTCTTTTTGTGACCATTTTGTTCATATAATTGTAGAAAATAGGCTTGTTCAGTTGTCTAATATATATATTATTTTTTAAAAGATATGTCGTATGTTGCAATATATTAGTGATATGTTGGTACATATTCCAATATAGTTGTCATATGTTGGAACAGTCACTTATGTGTTAGAGCAACATAATGGTAATCTGTAGTAACTGGTTACTCATTTATTGAAATAGAAGATTCATTTGTGGCGATGATTGAATAACGTTATCAAAGACACTTCATCCAATTCTAAGGGTCAATGATCGTTAATCAGTATAAAACCCAACTAAATGAGTTGGGGTCGAATCCCACAGGGAGCGGTACGTGTTTTAGATTCAATTGGGAAGTATGAACATGTTCAAATCAGTCATAGGAATAAAGGTTATCGAATAAAAACATCATTCAAATCAGGGGGTGACACGAATGTCAAATGGGGGGTTTTGGTTTTAATTATCAACTACAAACATCAATAAACAATACGAAATAACAATAATGAGAGAGGTTCTTGGGATGTGATCGATTATAGGCTAATGTAGACACATGAGTAATTGCAACTATTAGAAAATAGCTAAATATCAGTGAGTAAGCTAGGATATAGAGGAGATAAACTTTCTCTCAAATAATTTACCCTGAATAAAGTTGATTTCTCTCGAACATCAACAAGCATGAAAAATAAGAACAGCCCACACCTTAGTCCATTTACTCTCTTGAGCTGAATGTGTGGAAAAGGGTTTAGGATTCACTCTTTCGAATTGAACCCAATACCCAGAGACCATCAATTAAACACCTTAGTTCTAAAACCTCTCTCTCAATCAAGCCAAGATCACAAAGGTAGAATTGTATTTGCAAGTACAAATCATTAATCAACCCACAATAAATGATTGAACTCACTTTTAAATAACAATTAAACTAACAATTAGCAATACCCATAAGATAAATCAGCCCATAATCACATAATCACACCCCAAGAATTGGGATTTTAGCTATACATCATAAAAAGGTAAAAATAGTTACCAAATTGATTATCCATCAACTGGGTAAGTGTAGATTCGCCCTTACAGTGCTCCAATTCGAAGAATCTCAAAGACCCACTTCTAATTTCTCAAAAGTGAAAAACTTCAATTCTTCAAAGCTTAAGAAAAACTAGAGAAAACATTCTCCAGAGCTAGAAGCTCAATAAAAACTCAAAATATATGATCTAAGATAATAAAATAAATGTTCAAAAATGTATTTATAGTTGACAAAAATGTTCTCGAAGAATCACTCAGCGAATTAAGTCAGGCTCACCGAACCACTCGGCGAGCCGCCCTTTGGTCACTTCAATCGCCCTTCTGCCTTGGCATTCCGCATCCTCAAGGTCTGTAACTTTGGGCGATCTAACATTGCATCGCGGAAACACTTGGCGATCCGCTGACTACTCATTTCTCTCGCCAAGTCGGTTCTTTCCTTCAGGGCTTGGCACACTGGAACTTTAGGCGGTCAAGTAGTCATTCGACGACTCGCCAAGTGGACTTGGCGATCACGAGGCTTGCTTTTCTTCATTATTTCAACTCTCTTTGTTCCTTTTTGCAAATTTGTGTCCTTTCTTTGTTCGTCAATCCATATACCTAGAAATAAAGGGTTTTACATCAGTTATTGGAATAAAATAAGTATTTTAGGACACTAAATCTATATAAATAAAACCTTAAATGAGTCCAAATCTCAGACTCCACAACACCCCCAACTTAAACTTTTGCTTCTCCTCAAGTAAAACTCAAGTTCAGCAGTTCAAAAAGGATGTCTCAAACAGTGCTAAAAAATACTTAATCGTAAATGCACACAAGAAGACTCAATTTACTCATGCAAGGATCAATTGTGCACTCAAAGATTCAAGTTGTGACTCACCATTATCAAAGATTCTCCAGTTCAAAATACTTGCTTCAAATGCAAGTTCAAGCTCAACAAAGGTACTCAAATGCCCTCACAACAAATATGATACCATATTCACATATAATTGTTCAACAATTTATAGCTCCGTAATCACATACAACTTTCACACTCACAAAGATGAACACATGCATGACTTAACCCATAGGTTTGCCCTTATTTTCCAATCAACATTCGTTTCAGCTCACTCAAGATCAAAAAGGTCTTTTCAAGGATTGTAATGGGGCTGAGTGTAAAGGTATGGCCATTTAGTCTTAGTGGCTGCTATCCTCATGAAATGTGGTATGAACATCAATTTCTTTCCTTTTCTTCAGCATTTTCACTCATGTTCAAAATTCACTCCATTATTCATTTCTCATGGAATATCGGACACCCTATTTCTTTTGCAACTTTCACACTTTATTACACACCTTTTTCATTCTTTTTCTTTTGCTTTCTTCTTTTTCTTTTTTTTTTTATATGGAGGGGTTCCATTTTTTTTCAAGTCCATAGAACAAGAGGAACTTCTTCACACTTCTTGATTTACCTTCTCATTTTACCACACCCCAACTTAGGTTTTTTTCCCTAAGTTGGCTATTCAAACAAATCACACTTCATGAGGATTATGGGTGAATGGATGATGAGTCCGAGATTTGGACTCATTTAGAGCTTTATTTTTATAGATTTAGTGTCCTCAAATGCTTATTTTGTGCCAATAACAGATGTAAAACCCTTGATTTTCATGTATACGGATTGAGGAACAAAGCAAGGACACTAATTTGCAAAAAGGAACAAAGCGAGCTGAAAGAATAAAAAAAGGCAAGCCAGGTGATCGCCAAGTCCATTTGGCGAGTCACCGAATGGCTACTTGATCGCCTAAATTTCCAGTGTACCAAGCCCTGAAGGAGAGAACCAAGTTGGTGAGAGAAATAAGCAATTGGCGGATCGCCAAGTTGTTCCGTGATGCAGTGTTAGATCGCCCAAAGTTACAGACCTTGAGGATACTGAATGCCAAGGTAGAAGGGTGATGAAAGTGACCAAAGTGGGGCTTGCCGAGTGGTTCGGCGAGCCTGACTTACTTCGTCGAGTGACTCTTTGCACCATATTTTTGGCAACTATAAATACAGTTTTGAACATTTAGTTTAGTATGAATTAGTATCTCAGATCATATATTTTTAGTTTTATTAAGCTTTTAGCTTTGGACACAGTTTCTCTAGTTTTTCCTATGCTTTGAAGAATTGAAGTTTTTCACTTTTTAGAAATTGGAAGTGAGTCTTTGAGATTCTTTAAATTGGAGCATTGTAAGGCTGAATCTACACTTACCAGTTGATGGATAATCAATTTGGTAATAATTTTTACCTTTTTATGATATCTAGCTAAAATCCAATTCTTGGGGTGTGATTATATGATTATGGGCTGATTTCGGTTATGGATATTATTAATTGTTAGATTAACTGCTATTTAAAAGTGAGTTCAATCATTTCTGGCTTGCTTGAGAGAGAGGTCTTAGAACTAAGGTGTTTGATTGATGGTCTGTGGGTATTGGGTTGACCTTGGTTCAACTCAAGAGAGTCAATCCTACACCATTATCCATACATTCAGCTTGAGAGAGTGAATAGACTAAGGTGCGGGCAGTTCTTATTTTGCATGCTCATTGATGTTTGAGAGAAATTAACTTGATTCGAGGTAAATTGTTCGAGAGAAAGTTTATCTCCCCTGTAGTCTTGCTTACTCACTAATATTTATACATTTTCTAATAGTAGAAATTACCCATTTTTCTATAATAGCTTATACTCGAATCACATCCCAAGAACCCGTCTCATTATTTTTTTTTCATACTGTTTGCCAATGTTTCTAGTTGATAATTCAAAATCAAAACCCCCCACCTGACATTCGTGTCACCCGGCCCCCTGATTTGAATGATGTTGTTATTCGATAATTTTTATTCCTACAACTGATTTGACCATGTTCATACTTCCAAATTAAATCTTAAACATATTCTGCTCCCTGTGGGATTCGACGCCAACTCATTTAGTTGGATTTTATACTGACTAGCGATCGTTGACACTTAGAATTAGATGAAGTTTCCTTGAAACATTATTCAAAATGGCACCACTGCCGGGGAGTGGTGTTGTTTAAGATTCTTTTGGTGAAGTTTAATTTTGTTCTTTTTAGTCCTAGTTGAATCTACTTAGTTTTAGTTTTTGTTTTTGTGTTGTTGTTTTAAAATAGAAGAAATGAGTGTCAACAGAAGCGATGGTAGCCAAGTGGGCCACCAAGATGACATCGAAAACCTCAATGATGTCAAAGAACCGAATGTCAATGACCCAAATCTTTTTGGTGGAGTTGGTGCCATTCGTTTGCCTCCAGTTGAAGGGAACGTTGTTTTACACATTAAATGCACCATGTTGCATCTCTTGCAAATTAAAGGGTTGTTTGGTAGGTTGGCTCATGAGGATCCCTATGAGCATATAAGGAACTTTATTGTTGTTTGCGGTTTGTTTTCCTTCAAGAGCATATCCCAAGAGTCTGTCTGATTGAGGTTGTTCCCATTTTCTCTAATGGGAGAAGCATGTAAGTGGTTGGCTGAGTTGCCAAGAGATTCTATCACTTCGTGGCAAGAGCTTGTCACCGCATTCCAAGTGCGATTTTTTCCTCCTTCGAAGATGATGACACTTAGGGACAACTTCCAAAGCTTCAAGCATTTAAAGGGTGAGCCAATCCATGAGACTTGGCTAAGGTTTAAGAAGTTAGTGCTGCAATGCCCAACTCATGGTTTGCCCAACAACATTTTGCTGTAATATTTTTACCAAAGGCTTGATTCGGTGAACAAGGGAGTAGTTGATCAACTTTCTCTGGGAGGTTTGATGCAACAACCTTACATTATAGCAGCCCAGCTCTTAGATGGTATGACCAAAATTAATCGGGCATGGTACACCCGTGAAGATCAGGTCTCCCCTCTCACATTTAAATTGACAAAGGAGCAGCTTTAAAAAGATCAAGAGAGGGACCAAAACATGGCAAAGATAATGACCCAACTTGACATTTTAGCCAAAAATGTCATTGGGGCTGGTGCTAGGAGTGCCACTACTGTGGGTGTGGGTTGTGTAAACCCCGATGAGGCCAAGTTCGAAGCGCTGTACAATGAGGAAGTGAACTTCCTAGCCAACCAATGAGGATGTTATCATGCTAACTACCCAAGGCAGGGTGGTAACCATGGTTGGAATAGAGACGAGGGCTGTAGAGATAGTGATAGAGAGTGGAGGAATCGTAACCCCACTTGGAAGGAAAGGGATGGGGAGAAGGATAGGTATGTTCCTACCCACGAGCATTAAAAGCCCAAACATTCTGAGGGTGGCTGGTCTGAGGATATGCTATCTCATATTCTCAATAAGGTTGAAAGGTATGATAAAAATTTGAATGATATGAAGGAAGATATATTGACCCTTAACCAGATGGTGACTTCTCATTCCATCTCTAACAAGTAGTTGGAGACCCAAATGGGTCAAATTTCTTCTCATTTAAACTTGAGACAACAAGCGGGGTTGCCTAGTGATACTATGGAAAATCCTAAGAATGAAGTTTGAGTGAGGACTTGCGTCGTGCCACGACGTTAACTAAGGTGTTGCTTGGGAAGCTAACCCAAGTTTTTTTTTTTGGAATAATCGTGTGTTGATTGTGCAGGTGAAAAAGTGGAATATGTTTGAAATATGCAGGTTGGCGAGTTGAAAATCCAGTCGGCAACTCATCAAAGAGGTAGGCGAGCCCGACTTGGACTGCCGTTGGGTTCAAGAAATTATGAAGATAGAGTTTGTAAAACTCGGCAAGCCCATGGACAAGTCGGTGACTCACCGAACAGGTCGGCAAACCCGAGCTTGTCCGCCGTTTGGACCACCACTTTAACTGGAGGTCCTGTAAAACTCGGCGAGGTAAGTACCCACTCGGCGTGTCGCCGAGTGGTTTGGCGAGGAAAAATAATATTGCAAATAGGCGAGAACTGGATGGCTTTTAAAAGGCCTAAGGTTTAAATCTTAGAACTCTTTCACATTCCCTCACTTTTTAACTTCATATAATCACACCCGCACTTCAAATTTCCTATATTTTTGCATTTTCTTGCTTTTTAGTCGTCATTCTTGTGTTCGAAATTGGAAATCTTTGCCGCCAAGCATTTGAAATCGTAATTCGGCATTAAAGGTTGGTATTTCGTACCCCAAACTCATAGATAGCAGGTGCACTCAAATGCATTGTTATAAATTGTGTTGATGTGTTCTGGGCCTCTCTGAAATCGTATAGGTGTGCTTGTGCGCCTTTTTTAATTTCGATATCATGCCTTAATTGCCTAAGTTGTTGATTTCCCAAATTATGTGCTATTTTGTTGTTGGGTCTAGTCGGGTGAAGTTTGAGTAACCCAATTTAGTGCTAAATGACGTGCTTTTCCCGATGATGGAGCTTTTGACGTCATTCTTAAGGGCTAAAGTCGTCACATGGCCAATTTTGGGCAAACCAGGAAGGTCTGAGTACCCCGGTGGTATGGGTCTAATGGTTCTGGTCTTAATTAAGAATGTGTGTTGTTTGATTTTGTTTTCGGGGGCTGCGGGGTTGAATTTGGAAGTTGGGGTTGAAAATGGCACGTTGGGCAGTTTGGCGAGCTGGGTCGAGCTCGCCGAACCACTCGATGGTTCATCGAAGTCCCCCCCAGGTCACCTTTAATTTCATGTTTTTGCTGAGTTTGGTTCTGTAACTTTCTGTGAGAAGCCTAAGCTCGTCGAGTGCACTTGGCGACTCGCCTAAATCCTTCTTTGTTCGTCCTTTCTACGCCCCTAGCCCCTAAAACACACTGTAACTTTTAGCGGGCTAGTCTGTGCTCGCCGAATGATGTTGGCGATTCACCGAAAGGACCTTCTCATGGCCGGCATTTTATTTTTTTGGAGAATTTTTTAGCCAATCCTTTCAGCGAGCCCGATCTGGCTCGCCTACGTGGTTTGATGACTCACCAATTGGTTCGACGAGTCTTTCTGCAATCTGTTTTTCTGAACTTTTCTTGAACTGTTTCTAACATTTTCAAATTTGCTTTACAGATATGGCTAGACCAAAATTAGCAACTCGAGATATGCCACCCTGCAAGAGGGCAAAGGGAATCACCATAAATGAGGATGCAGTTGCATCTGGGGCAAAAATAACAAAACTTCCCAGCACATGAGAGAAGGGAAAAGGGAAAGACAAGACACATGCTCCTGCATCATCGAAGGTCAGCTCCGATAGTGAGGGGATATACGCCACTCACCTCACCACTTCTGAAAGTGAGAATGAGCACCAGGACCCTCAGACTACCATTTGTGAGTCTGAGATTTATGAGCTACTGTCAGCCCAGAGAGCTAAGCTGCGTTCCAAAAGGTTAAATAATCCATCTAGGATCAGGACTCCCTAGGACACTACTCCTCCTCCTGTTCCAGATCAGGGTGTGGTCCTAGCACCATCTGCACAGGGTTCTCCTCCCCGGTCTATGAACAGATTAATGACTGAGGGGCTGAGGACCATCATTGAGGAGAAGAGACTGTCTACTAATGGAGTAATAGAATGGTACCCAGAGATATGGTGTACCATAAAGGCCCGTAAGTTTGAGATCTTAACTAAACCTGGGGTTCCTTTATTCCTAGTTGGATCCGAGATTTTTACACTTCATATGGAGCCTTGGTGTGACAGGGAAAGAGAAACGTTGCCACATTCAAGCCGGTGGATTACGTGGTCGTCAAGGGCAAGAAGGTAAAGTGTGACAATACTGATATAAATGGTATTTTAGAATGCACCGACAACATTGCAGATGACTACCAGAATATGATAAAGACAAAGTCCTCGGAGACTATAAAAAGCTGGTTAGCTCATCTTTTTTCGGGTGGTAATCCTAACTGGGTCGAGGCTGGAGTGCAGATTGGGAAGAAGGACCTCAACGTGGCAGCGAGGTACTGGTTTGGCTTCTTCAGTAGCACCATTATGCCATTTTAGAATGAATCTATCCTCCGCCACACAATGTCTTCAGTCCATCATTTCAGGGAAGCACATTTATTTGGGTATGATAGTTGCCTAAGAAATGGCTAAGAGAGCCAAGCAGCGCCAGGCCTCTCTCCCTTTCCCTGTACTGATCACCGAGCTGTGTAGACGAGCCCGGGTGCCTCAAGATAAAAAAAGGATGTGGAAGTGATTCCCACCTCCTATACCGACATTAGGCGAATTGAGGCTGAATATTTGAAGCATGAGGTTGAGAAGAAGAAGGCAGCCCTAGTGGATTCTTCCTTAGCTGTGGATACTGATACACTACCTGCAGAGGGAGTATTGCCTACTCCGGCCCCTGGACCTTTAGGTACATCTAGTGTTGTCCCTTTTATGACTCTTAGTTCCTCTACAGCTCCCTTGCCTCCTAGGTCTGCTGATACTGTTGCTTCTTATCGACCTCCACACACCCAGGCTGCGATACTACAAATGGGGAAACTAGCCCATTGTACTGATAGGCGTGCCTCCAGGATTGAGGCCACAGTCCCTGGGATGATTGAGAGGTCCCTTACTAATGTTATGACACCTCTTAGTGTGTTTATTGATGCCCTTGCGACAAGGATTGCAGTGTGTGAGAAAGGCCAAGGGGCCACTAATGAGGTGATGGCTCTAAAGGCCGCCATTGCTGAGCTGAGGAATGATGTGGACCAGTTGAAGTCCACAGATATGTCTATGATTTTTGGGACTGTGAAGATATCGACATGCCAACTGATATAGTTGTGCCAATGGCTGCCACCGAAGATGAGGTTCGAGCTGAGGGAGTGGCTGTTGCTAAGTCTGAGGCAGAGACTAATGAGGAGTAGCTCGGTGTCGATGATGAGGCTACATATAAGGGCCTTAAAGAGGTTAAGGAGGCTATGGTGCAGTCAGCCGTACAAACATCCTTGAGAGACACCACTATGGCTACCCTAGTGGAGCTAGTGCTGCTGTGACTCCGGGCACTGATGCCTCGAAAAATGGAGAGACTGTGTAGACAGGACCTTCTTTACCTCTATCTCTCTCATTTTTATTGACATTTTATGATTTTTTTGCATTTGAGGACAACTACATTTTTGTTTGTGGTGGGGTGAGGTATTTCTATACCTACCTCTTGTGACTATTCCGTGTATATATTATTGGGGTTTTGTGCTTAAATTGTGTTTTCATAATGTGTTGTGGATGTTTGATCTTATGACTCCTTATTATGAATGCAAATGGTTTGTGACCCTTCTGAAAAAAAATTGCCACCTTTTGTGTGTGATTATGGCTATTCTAGTGCAAATTTGAGTATCGGTTATGATCAATATAGATGACTTGAATAGTGCTCTTAATCGAACAAAAATGAATATGCGGCTACGATGAGGCCAAATGAAGTTACATAGACAACATGTTAACTTTTTTTATCTCGTTGTGATTAGCCGATTATCGAATGAGTCTCTTATGATGAACATTGCACACTAGTGAAAGTGTGGAGTCTTGTTTGATGTTGGTGTCTATGTCCTTGTGTGGATGAGCTTACCGTAAACCTTGTGTGATGACACCTAGAATTTGCCCTATTTGTCCGGTTGACTAAGTGATGCAAGCTCTTGAAATGATCTTAGGTAACAATTTTAAAGAGTGAAACAATTTGACAATATACCTCTTTTTTGGCCAGCCTTGTGAGTGTGAACTTTGTTGAACCCCTTTGAGCCTTGTCCTTTTCTTGGAAGAAACTTGATGCAATTGTAACCCCACTTTATCCATTCACCCATAATCCTCATGAAGTGTGGTATGTTTGAATAGACAACTTAGGTCAAAAGGCTAAATTGGGGGTGTGGTGAAAAGAGGAGGAAAATCAAAAAGTATGAAAAAGTCCCCCTTGATCCATGGAATTGAAAAAGAAGGAACCCCTCCAAACAAAAAAAAGAGAAATAAAAGAAGAAAGAAAAAGAAAAAGAATGAAAAAGTTGTGAAATAAAGTGGTGAAAGTCGCAAAAGAAATGGGGTGACCGGAATTCCATGAGAAGTGAATAATGGGGTGAATTTTGAGCATGAGTGAAAATGCTGAATAAAAGGAAGGAAATTGATGTTTAGACCACATTTCATAAGGATAGCAGCCACTGAGCCTTAATGACTATACCTTTACACTCAACCCTGTTACAAGCTTTGAAAAAAACCATTTTGATCTTGAGTGAGCTGAAAAATATGTTGATTGGAAAATAAGGGCAAACCTATGGGTGAAATCATGCATATGTTCATCTTTTTGAGTGTGAGGGTTGTTTGTGATTCCGGAACTATATATTGTTGTACAATTGTGTGTGAATATGGAATCATCTTTGTTGTGAGGGCATTTGAGTACCTTTGTTGAGCTTGAACTTGCATTGGAAGCAAGTGTTGCGAACTTGAGAATCTTTGATAATGGTGAGTCTTAAATTGAATCTTTGAGTGCACAATTGATCCTTGCATGAGTAAGTTGAGTCTAATTGTGTGCATTCATGAGTGAGTCTTTTGTAGCATTGTTGAGACATCCCTTTTTAACTACTGAACTTGAGTTTTACTTGAGGACAAGCAAAAGTTTAAGTTGGGGGTGTTGATGAGTCCACGATTTGGACTCATTTAGGGCTTTATTTCAATAGATTT
>NW_006238933.1:2997902-3046596 GCF_000226075.1 Solanum tuberosum | reverse complement strand
GATGAGTCCGAGATTTGGACTCATTTAGGGCTTTATTTATATAGATTTAGTGTCCTCAAATGCTTATTTTGTGCCAATAACTGATGTAAAACCCTTGATTTCTAGGTACATGGATCGAGGAATAAAGCAAGGACACTAATTTGCAAAAAGGAACAAAGCGAGCTGAAAGAATGAAGAAAGGCAAGCCTGGTGAACGCCAAGTCCATTTGGCGAGTCATCGAATGGCTACTTGACCGTCTAAAGTTCTAGTTTGCCAAGCCCTGAAGGAAAGAACCAAGTTGGCGAGAGAAATGAGCAGTCGGCAGATCGCCAAGTGCTTCCGCGATGTAGTATTAGATCGCCCAAAGTTACAGACCTTGAGGATACTGAATGCCAAGGCAGAAGGGTGATGGAATTGACCAAGTGGCGGCTAGCCGAGTGGTTTGGCGAGCCCGACTTACTTCATCGAGTGACTCTTTCCAGCACATTTTTGGTGACTATAAATACGTTTTTGAACATTTAGTTTAGTACGAATTAGTATCTGAGATCATATATTTTTTGTTTTTATTAAGCTTTTAGCTCTGGAGACAGTTTTCTCTAGTTTTTCCTAAGCTTTGAAGAATTGAAGTTTTTCACTTTTTTTTGAGAAATTGGAAGTGGGTATTTGAGATTCTTTGAATTGGAGCATTGTAAGGATGAACTACACTTAACCAGTTGATGGATAATAAATTTGGTAATTGGTTTTACCTTTTTTTGATGTCTAACTAAAACCCCAATTCTTGGGGTGTGATTATATGATTATGGGCTGATTTAGCTTATGTATTGCTAATTGTTAGATTAACTGCTATTTAAAAGTGAGTTCAATCATTTATTGTGGGTTATTTTAAGAATTGTAGTTGCAAATAAAGTTCTATCTTTGTGTTCTTGGATTTCAAGAGAGAGAAGTCTTAGAACTAAGATGTTTGATTGATGGTCGGTGGATATTGGGTTGACCTGGGTTCAGCTCGAGAGAGTGAATTCCAAACCCCTTTCCACACTTTTAGCTCAAGAGATTGAATGGACTAAGGTGCGGGTTGTTCTTATTTGCATGCTTGTTGATGTTTGAGAGAAATGAACTTGATTCGGGGTATATTGTTCGATAGAAAGTTTATCTCCTCTTTAGCCTAGATTACTCACTAATATTTAGCCATCTTCTAATAGCTGCAATTACCCATTTGTCTATATTAGCCTATAATCGAATCACATCCCAAGAGCCCGTCTCATTATTGTTATTTCGTATTGTTTGCCACTGTTTGCAGTTGATAATTCCAAACCAAAACCCCCCATTTGACATTTGTGTCACCCCTAGATTTAAATGATGTTGTTATTCGATAATTTTTATCCCTATGACTGATTTGACCATGTTCATACTTCCAACTTTAATCTTAAACACATACCACTCCCTGTGGGATTCGACCCCAACTCATTTAGTTGGGTTTATACTGACTACCGATCATTGACACTTAGAATTAGATTAAGTGTCCTCGAAACGTTAATAAATTGATAAAGAGAGGTCACATTTGCTCAAGTTTTTTCCAAGAAAAGGATAAGGCTCAAAGGGGGTTCAAGCAAAGTTCACACAACTCATAAGGTTGGCCACAAAAGAGGTATATTGTCAAATTGTTTCACTTTTCAAAATTACTGCCTATGATCATTTTAAGAGCTTGCATCACTTGGTCAATTGGAACAATGGGGAAAATTCTAGGTGTCATCACACAAGGTTCACGGTAAGCTCATCACACAAGACATTGGCACCAATATCAAACAATACTCCACATTTTTGCTAGTGTGAAATGTTCATCACAGGAGACTCATTCGATAATCGGCTAGTCACAACGAGATGCAAAAAATTAACATATTGTCTATGCAACTTCATTTGGCCTCATCATAGCCACGCATTCATTTTTGTTCGATTAAGAGAACTATTTAAGTCATCGGTATTGATTATGATTGATACTCAAATTTGCACAAGAACAACCACAATAACACAAAAGAGGTGGCAAATTTTTTCAAAAGGGGTCAAAAACCATTTGCATTCATAATGAAGATACATAAGCTCAAAGATCCACAACACCATATCAAAACATAATTTAAGCACAAAGACCCAATAATATATATACAAAAGATGGTAACAAGAGGTAGGTGTGGAAATACCTCACCCCACCACAAACAAAAATGCAGTTGTCCTCAAATGCAACAAAAATATCTAAAATTTAATAAAAATGACAGAGAGGGAGATAAAGAAAGGTCCTGTCTACACAGTCATTCCATCTGTTTGGGAATCATTGCCCAGTGCACCATCAATACTAGCTCCACTAGGGCCTGTCATAGATGTCTCTGTCAGTGATGTCTGAATCACCGACTGTACAATCATTTCATCTAGGTCTGGCAGGTATCCATAGATGGTATCCTCTGGCACCTCTATCTGATCCTCGTCTGTCTCTGCCTCTTACTCATCAGCTGCTACATCATCCATCGGTACATCTCTGGTGGTGGTCGGAGAAATCTCAAAAGTAGCTAGGGCATCCATATCATCAGCTGCCTCCAAAAGTGAATTGAATTATGTGGACTTCAAGTAGTCCACATCCTTTCTCAAATCAGCAACCTCGGCGTTCAAATTTGTAACCTCTGAAGTAGCCCCCTGTCGACTCTCACAAGCCTCTACTCTCGCCGTGATAATGTTAGTAGATGCCCGGAGGGGTGTCAATGCAACTAGGATGGCACTCTCAATCATCCACAGTACCGCAACCTCCAACCCAGTAGCCCATACATCAGCAGAATAGGCTAAGTGCCCCATCTTCAGGATCATGGCTTGAGTAATCCTGGTGGGCTGGGAAGTAGTAGAACCACCAGGAGCCTGGGAGGAAGTAGAAGCAGGTGTACCTAAAGGCCCGGAGGTCGGAGTAGGCAAAAATGCCTCTGCAGGTATCGTTTCAATATCAACCTCCGGGGATGCATCTACCAAAGTTGATCTCCTCCTGTCTAGCTCCTCCCGACTGTACTCCGCCTCTATATGCCGGATGTCTGTGAAGGATGTGAGGGTGACCTCGATGTCCCTATTCTCGTCATGAGGAATTCCCGCACGCCAGTATAGGTCTGTGACCAGGACCGGGAATGGAAGGGACGTCTGGAACTGCTTGGCCCTCATGGCCATCTCCTGCTGAATGATGAGTCCCAAGTCAATGCTCTTCTGGGCTATGATTGACCCAAGGCAGGCCGACTTTGGGTGGCGGAGGATGGACTCATTCTGTGAAGGCATGATGGAGCTGCTGATGAGTCCAAACCAGTACTGTTCAGCTACATTCAATTCATTCTTTTCTATTGGTGCTCCTACCTCAATATACCTCGGAGTGGTGTCAGAAATAAGGGGGGCAATCCATCTCTTTCTATCATCCAGGGACTGAGCTGTAGCTAGACCCTCATACTCGTGCTCAAACCTTGTTGCTCTGTCAACAACATCATTGATGTGATCTCTGTTGCACCCCACTTCTTCCCCTCGAACCATGACGGCTTTCACCAATTTGAAGGCACTGGCCTTCTTCTTGTCTTTAGGTACCAGGTCACCGTATGCTGTGTAGAATTCCCGGACCCATGTAGGAATATAGGGGCCTCGGGGACTGGTGAACTGGTCAAACCTTTGAAACTGAAGAGTGTCCCTCACAGTGGAGTATCTGCCCATTAAAACCTCTGTAGGCAACAACTTTTTTTCAAGAATCGTCCTCAATCCCTCGGCAGGCGGCGCTGGAACCACTGTCTGTGCTTGGGCTGGAACTGTATCAGCAGCAGAGGGGGTAGACTCCGGGGTCCTAGACGGACCTAGTCATCATTAGGCTCTGAGAATGAAGGCTAAGTGTGGGTAGACTCCCTATCACTGCCGGAGTTGTGCTCTGGTCTTCCTGCCTTCAGTGCTTTGCCCTTTCATTTATTTCCTTCTGGAGCTTCCTTCTTCCCTTTTTTTAGAAAGGGTAGCTGCCCCCTCATTAAGCATTGTGTCTCATGCTCTTTTGCGGGGCGGCATATCCAGGTAGGTTCTAGCCATATCTTCAAAATACACCTAAAAGAGTTAGAATTAATCTAAAAAAAGATCAAAAATAATGTTGCAGATAGATTCGCTAAACCGATCGATGAGTCACCGAATCACTTAGGTGAGCTAGATCGGGCTCGCCGAAAGGATTGGCTCAAAAATTCCCCAAAAAAGTGGCATGTCGGCGATGAGAAGGGCCTATTGGTAAATCGCCGACACCATTCGGCGAGCATAGACTATCCTGCCGAAAGCTACAGTGTATTTTAGGGGTTAGAGGCACAGAAAAGGCGATCAAGGAAGACTTTTGGTAAACTAGGGGATTTCGGCGAACCGCCGAGTAGTTCGGCGAGCTCGACCCAGCTCGCCTAAAGTGCCTATTTTGAACCCCAACATCTAAAATCAACCTCGCAGCCCCCGAAAATAAAATCAAACAACACACATTTTCAATTAAGCCCGGACCGATTAGACCCATGCCACCGGGGTACTCAAACGTCCCCCAATTTGGCCAAAATTGGCTATTTGATGACTTTAGCCCTTAAGAATGACGTCAAACGCTCCATCATTGGGCAAAGTACGTCAT
Source organism: Solanum tuberosum (assembly GCF_000226075.1). NCBI lineage: Eukaryota > Viridiplantae > Streptophyta > Magnoliopsida > Solanales > Solanaceae > Solanum > Solanum tuberosum. The sequence goes on along the minus strand of NW_006238933.1, from coordinate 3,041,974 downwards.
TTAGCACAATTTGGGTTACTCAGACTTCACCCGACTAGACCCAACAACAAAATAGCACAACCAAACAATTTATGATCAAATTTAGAGCATACAATTCGGGAAATTAACGATTTACGCATTTTAGGCACGATATCAAAATTAAAATAGGCACATAAACACACATTTACGATTTCAGAGAGGCCCAACACACATCAACACAATTTATAACAATGCATTTGAGTTGAACCGCTAATTTAGAGTTTGGGGTTTGGGAAAACCAACCTTTAATGCCAATTATATGAATTTGTAAATCTAGGCGGCAAAGAAATCCACTCTGAACACGAGAATGACGACCAAAGAGCAAGAAAAATGCAACACTATAGTAAATATAGAGTGCGGGTGTGATTGTATGAAGTTAAAAAGTGAGGGAATGTGAAATAGTTTGAGAATTTAAACCTTTGACCTTTTAAAAACCATCTAGTTTGCACCCTTTCGGCGATATTATTTTTCCTGCAGAACCACTGGGAAACACGCCGAGTGGTTACCTACCTCGCTGAGTTTTACATGACCTCCAGTTAACTTGGGTTCCAATAGGTGGGCAACGTCGGGCTCATCGACCTATTTGGCGATTCGCCGAGTTGTCCATGGGCCTGCCGAGTTTTACAGACTCCAACCTGATATTTTTCTGAGCCCAATGGCAGTCCAAGTCGGGCTCGCCGACCTCTTCAGCGAGTCGCCGACTAGATTTTAGCTCGCAAAACTGCATATTTCAAACACGTTCCACTTTTTCACTTTCGCAATCAACACACAATTATCCCAAAAACAAAACACAAAGAAATAAAAGCTTGGGTAGCTTTCCAAGCAGTGCCTTAGTTAACGTTGTGGCACGGTGCAAGTCCACGCTCAAAATTCATTCTTGGGATTTGCCATAGTATCACTAGGCAACCCCCCTTACTGTCTCAGGTTTAAATGAGAAGAAATTTGACCCATTTGTGTCTCCAGCTGCTTGATAGAGACAAAATGAGAAGTCACCGTCTAGTTAAGGGTTGATTCATCTTCTTTCATCTCCTTCAAAATTTTATCGGACCCTTTTACCTTGTTGAGAATACGAGAGAGCATATTCTCATAACGGCCACCCTCAGAATCTCTGGGCTTTTGTCGCTAATAAGGAGGATTATACCTGTCATTCTCCCCATATCGTTCCTTCCAAGCAAGATTACGATCCCTCCACTCTCTATCACAATCTCTTTATCCTTCATCCCTATTCCAACCTTGGTTACCACCCGGCCTTGGGTAGTTTTCACGATAGCCTCCCCCTTGGTTGGCTAGGAAGTTCACTTCCTCATTGTACATCGCTTCAAACTTGGCCTCTTCGAGATTTGTACAACCAACACCGACAACATTGACACTTCTAGCACCAGCACCCATGACATTCTTGGCTAAGATGTCAAGTGACGTCATTATCTTTTCCATGTTCTGGTCCCTCTCTTGATCTTCTTCAAGCTACTCCTTTGTCAATTTAAAAGTGAGAGGGGAAACCTGATCTTCATGGGTGTACCACACCCTATTAATTTTGGTCATACCATCCAAGAGTTGGGCTGCTATAATGTAAGGTTTTTGCATTAAACCTCCTGGAGAGAGTTTGTAAGCCACTCCCATGTTCACCGAATAAAGGCTTCGGTAAAAGTATTGCAGCAAAGCGTTGTCGGGCAATCCGTGAGTTGGGAATCGCAACACCAACTTCTTAAACCTTAGCCAAGCCTCATGGATTACCTCACTCTCCAAATGCTTGAAGATTTGGATGCTGTCCCTAAGTGTCATTATCTTCTGAGGAGGGAAAAATCGCAGTTGGAATGCGGTGACAAGCTCTTCCCATGAAGTGATAAAATCTCTTGGCAACTTGGCCAACCACTTACACGCTTCTCCCATTAAATAAAATGGGAAGAACCTCAATCAGACGGACTCTTGGGATATGTTCTTAAAGGAGAACGGCCCGCAAACATCAACAAAGTTCCTTATATACTCATGGGGATCCTCATGAGCCAACCCACCAAACAACCCTTTCAATTGTAAGAGCTGCAACATGGTGCTTGTAATGTGGAACACATCATTCCCTTCAGGTGGAGTAAAGCGAATGGCACCAACTCTACCCACAAGATTTGGATCATTAACATTCGGTTCATTGACATCATTGAGATTTCCGATGTCATCTTTGTGGCCCACTTGGCTACCATTGCTGCCATTAACGCTCATTTCCTCTATTCAATAAACAACACAAAAACCAAAACTAAAAGTAAGTAAATTCAACTATGACTAAAAAGCACAAAATTCAACTTAACCAAAAGAATTTCAAACAAAACCACTTGCCGGCATCGGCACCATTTTGATTGAATATCTCTATCAAAGACACTTCATCCAATTTTAAGCGTCAATGGTCGTTAATAATTATAAAACCCAACTAAATTAGTTGGGGTCAAATTCCATAGGGAACAGTACGTGTTTCAGATTCAATTGGGAAGTATGGACATGTTCAAATCAGTCATAGGAATAAAGGTTATCGAATATAAATATCAATCAAATCAGGGGGTGACACGAATGTCAAATAGGGGTTTTTGGTTTAATTATCAGCTACAAACAACAATAAACAATACGAAATAACATTAATAAGACGGATTCTTGGGATATGATCGATTATATGCTAATGTAGACATATGGATAATTGCACCTATTAGAAAATAGCTAAATATCAATGAGTTAGCTAGGCTATAGAGGAGATAAAGTTTTTCTCAAACAATTTACCCCAAATCAAGTTGATTTCTCTCGAACATCAACAAACATGCAAAATAAGAACAACCCACACCTTAGTCCATTCACTCTCTCGAGCTGAATATGTGGAAAAGGGTTTAGGATTCACTCTCTCGAGCTGAATCCAGGTCATCCCAATACCCACAAACCATCAATCAATAACCTTGGTTCTATAACCTTTCTCTCGAGCAAGCCAAGAACACAAAGGTAGAACTATATTTGCAACTACAATTCTTACGTTAACCCACAATATATGACTTAACTCACTTTTAAATAGAAATCAAACTAACAATCAGCAATACCCATAAGCTAAATCAGCTCATAATTACACCCCAAGAATTGAGATTTTAGCTATACATCATAAAAAGGTAAAATAGTTACCAAATTGATTATCCATCAACTTGGTAAGTGTAGATTCGTCCTTACAATGCTCCAATTTGAAGAATCTCAAACACCCACTTCTAATTTCTTAAAAGTGAAAAACTTCAATTCTTCAAAGCTTAGAAAAAACTAGAGAAAATTGTCTCCAGAGCTAAAAACTTAATAAAAACTCGAAATATATTATCTAAGATATTAAAATAAAGGTTCAAAAATGTATTTATAGTTGCCAAAAATGTGCTATGAAGAGTCACTCGGCGAAGTAAGTCGGGCTCGCCGAACCATTCGGCGAGCCGCCCTTTGGTCACTTCAATCGCCCTTCTGCCTTGACATTCAACATCCTCAAGGTCTATAACTTTGGGCGATCTAGCACTGCATCGCGGAACCACTCGGCGATTCCCCTGCTTTTCTTTTCTCTCATCAACTCGATTCTTTCCTTCAGGACTTGGCACACTGGAACTTTAGGCAATCAATTAGCCATTTGGCGACTCGCCAAGTGGACTTGGCAATCACTAGGCTTTCTTTTCTTCATTCTTTCAGCTCTCTTTGTTCCTTTTTGCAAATTAGGGTCCTTGCTTTGTTCCTCAATCCATATACCTGGAATTCAAGGGTTTTACATTAGTTTTGGTACAAAATAAGCATTTGAGGATACTACATCTATATAAATAAAGCCTAAATGAGTCCAAATATCAGACTCATCAGGTGACAGAAGATTCATCTTTGTCAACAAAAGGTACATCTGTGGTAACAAAATGTTCATATGTGTCAACATAAGTATAATTTGATACCCATTTTTATTTATAATCAGTTGTAAACTCTCAGTATTTTTTAATCTACCTTGTACATAAAATGTCAAAAGAAGGTTCATATGTGACAACAACTCAATATTTTGTTGAGGCTGCTTCCTCTTCTAACATCAAATGCACTTCTTGTTGATTCGAAGGATGTGAGTAACAACTTCATTATTTTCTTACTCCTGTTAAAAAACTCACTAATATGATTTAGAAAATGACATATAATATTGATGTCCATACATCCAAGAAGATTTCACAGCCTTTGAAGTGTATGAGGTTGAAAAAATCAATTTCCCGATCACTATCTACAATCACTAAAAAGAAAAAAATCAATGACGACTTGTCCAGTATCTTCCTCAAAAGACACGAGAAAGAGAAATAAAAAGAGAAAGAGAAAGTCGGCAGTTGTGATGTGAAGCAAGAATATATGCATTTGAAGGTTTTAACATTGTCGGCGAGGGTCTAACTCAACAAATGTCATCCTTTTCGCAATGCATAAATGAGGATCTTTACAAGCATCATGCAAAAAAGTAAAGTTATTCAAATATTATTAGTATATCTTGATTTCCACTAAATAATTATTTTTATTGATTACACAATTACAAAAGAGACAACAATGATCACTACTTAGTCAATTGCTCGAAACTTGAATTCAAACAACTTGATTTTGTAATTGCATTTCTGAAGAAGAAGAAATATTCTACGTAATGTCCCAACCCAATAAGTGTTGGACTGATGAGGTAAATTCATACCCACTTATGTTTTGACTAACACATACTCATGCATACAAATAATTGATACATAAATAACTTGTTGATGCATCTATGCAGCATGTGAATGTCATTTTGTACTATTTGCGGAAGAAGTCGAAGAAACAGAGTCATTTTAAATATTGATATACCACTACTAATTATTTTTTCAAAACACGGATCAACAATGTCTATCTTGTTCCTAAAAATGAGAATAAAATCGTTGACATTATCAATGAATTTAGTATACCCGCTGGACTGTCTTGACACCTCACACATAAGGTTTATGTCCCTATAAATTCTAATGTGGAGTTTCATTTGGTTCTAGTTGTCGTTATATTGAAGGAAGGGTGCATAAAGGTGTACGATTCTATGTCCTCATCTAGGACTTACATAAAATTGTTCGTCGAGATTCAAAAGTTATCTACAATGTTACCAAAGTACCTTGAATCCAATGATTTTTAGCAAAAAGACCGAACCAACTGGTTAGTTGTTGAATTTTACTAGGGCAAGAACAAATCTAACTCATTCAAAGTCAAACATGTTATTGGTATTACCCAACAAGCCAGCAATAGTTTGTACGTATACCACTGTCAAGAATGTGATGGTATTAGTTTATCATTTTTTTAATTGATGATATACCATGTAGAGACTGTGGACATTTTGTTGTTGCGTACGCTGAGATTTTTAGTTATGGACTACAAGTACCATCTTATGGAATTATTTCTCAATCCTTTCGCATAAGATATGATTCACTTCTATGAAATTATGGGATTTTTAAACTTCGGAGTGGCTATGTTAGTAACAATGAAGATCCACATAGGACTAGACCTAAAAAAGTAAACTTCATATCTCCAGATGAAAATGTTATAGTTACCAACATTGATTAGATTTAGTTTTGATGGTTATGTATACCATTTTGAATTACCTTTTTATTGATAAGTTGTAATAATAATATGTGAAGTGTTCATTTTTGCTGATATATTAATGATTATTATTATATTTATTTTGTTGGAACAAATGTCAACTATGTAGGAAATGAGGAAATGTGGTATCTGTGGCAACATATATAGCCTTTGTTGTAAAAAAATCACACAATTATATGCATGTGCCCCAACAGAGAGTTAATATGTGGCAACATATATAGCCTCTGTTGTAAAAAAAAATCACATAATTATATGCATGTGCCTTAATAGAAAGGAGATATCTGGCAACATATTTCACTTTGAATTGCCATATGTTACAACATTATATTGTTAAAAAAAAAAAAATGTTGAAAACAACTATTATTTTCTCTCTCCTCTATAAAAGATCATTTCATATACAAAATTTAATTTACTAATTTACTACTTTTCATTTTGTATTTCCTTTTTTCCTTCCATATCTCTTGTTTCTCCATTATTCTTCGCAGATCCAGCTGTTGTTGTGACATTTTCGACAACAAGAGTGTAATATGTTGTAGTTTCTCTTCTTCTACAATATTTTCAACGCATCATCATTGCCCTCATTCCTAATTTATCATTGATATCTTCTCAGTTAAAATTTAATTAGGGTTTTGAAATGTTTGCTCGTATTAAATCATGACGTTTTAGTGGTTAGTCACTTATTTGTTTGTCGGCTGATTGGATTGGTTGGTTGTTATACTTTTTGAAATGTTATCAGGTTTCAAAAAGCTTCAATTTGTAATTGGTTGGTTAGGATTTAGCGAGGGTTTTTGTGGTTTGTTGGTTGGTTCATTTGTTGTATTGAATCATATTTAGGGTTTTCTGAGGAGCGATGTGTTCTTGTTTGTGTTGTTATTTTTGTTAACAAATATTTGATTTGGTTGTTGCACATACAAATATAATGCCTTCTATCAAAAGAAAAAATGGAGCTACAACTTAAACAACTGATACAAAAATCAAGAAACCTAGGACTAAAAGTTATAAGAAGAAGAAGAAAAATTCCAGTTCCACTCTTTTAGAAGAGCTTGCATCTGAAGCAGTTTCTTCTTCTTAAGTAGAATCAGGAATTTCTTCTTCTCAAGTAGAACCAGGAGTTTCTCATGAAGAACGTGAAATTCTCCATGAAGTTGATGTAGAGAAAGAAGGACAAGAAAAGAATAAAGATGATGATGACATAAAAGATAAAAATAAAGTTGATGATGAGGAAGAAAGAGAAGAAGAAAAAAATGAAGTTGAGGAAGAAGAAGAAAAAAAAGAAGTTAAGGAAGAAGAAGGAAAAAGAAGAAGTTGAGGAAGAAGAGGCAAAAAATAAAGAAGTTGAGGAAGAAAAAGAAAAAAATGATGTTGAGGAAGAAGAAGAAAAAAAATGAAGTTGAGGATGATGTTGTCAAAACTGTCAATGCACACACTTTCCTGTGCATTTTCTGCCTAATACTATTTGTGATAGAATTATAAGGTCAGCCATGGAAAAATATTTCGACTAGTTCAGGAACATACTCTAGGAGAATGATTTGAAAGTTTTTTTTAGGAATAGTTATTTTGGGCAATATCTTGATCTTCCTATGAATAATAATGCACGTTTTCAAATGAACATTGTCTATGAACTTCTGAAAAAAGGTTCATTTTTTAGAATAATGAAAAGAAGGATGAGGTGTTGATAATTATTGTGGCATGCCACTCTTCTTTTGCAAAAAAGAGTTTGACATAGTTAAAGGGTTAAAATGTTATTCTCCTTCTGAGCCAATCCCTATTTTCATAGCCAAAAAACAACCACGAAGACGAAAGAAAGGAGAAACACAAACAAGTAACGAACAATCAACTAAGGAGCTGGACTTGGAGTCCCTTGTTGGCCCAAGTTTCAAAAATCCAAAATTGATACATTTGTTGAATGACAATGATATATCAAAGAAGCAAAATGAGTCATTGTGTTTACTTTGGTTTGTACATAATGTACTTATGTCCAAAGATGTCAACAACAATGGACCCCTTAATTGGGTGAAGTTATCTGAGGATATTGTGGCTTTCAATAACTATCCTTGGGGTCATGACAGTTATGAATTATTTGTCAAATACTTGTTGGCTTTTTTTTTATCTCCAAAGACCAATAACTCATTTGGCTTTCGTGGTAAACATAAATTTTCTTGATATTTTTAATATTTTATTGAATAATTCAACATCTGGTTTGTGACATATTTTTCTTTTTATAAGCTTGGGCCTTCGAAGCCATTACTCATTTGAGGCAACAAGTAACTGCAAAAAAGAGGTTTTCATCTCCAAGGATGTTGAGATGGTTAACAGTCCAGATCTTTTTAACCCTTTTGATGATGTAGTAAGTTGTTATATTACAAATTACAAATTATGTCACATGTGTCTAATGTTGTTACAGATGAGGCATATGTTGCTAAAGATGAGTCATATATTTCTACAGATGGAGCCCTATATGTTTCAACATATCACTCATCTGTATCAACATGTGACCCAAATGTTGCTACAGATGACCCATGGGTTGCTAAGTATGAGTCAAATGTTGTTACAGATGAGACATTTGTTGCTACAGATGACTCATTTATTGCTATAGATGAGCCATCTGTTGCTACAGATGCCCCATATGATTCAACATATCACCCATCTGTAGCAACATCTGACCCATCTATAACAATATGTGACCCAAATGTCACTACAGATGACCCATGTGTTGCTAAAAATGAGGCATATGTTGCTATAGAGATGACTCATTTATTGCTACAGATGATGCATATGTTACTACAAATGATGCATTTGTTGCAACATGTGACTCAAATGCTGCTACAGATGACCTATGTATTGCTACATATGAGTCAAATGTTGTTACAGATGGGGCATATGTTGCTACATATGACTCATCTTTCGCTACATATGGCACATATGTTGAAACATATCACCTATCTGTTACACCATGTGACCCATCTGTTAAAACATGTGACCCAAATGTTTCTACAAATGACTCATTTTTATAATTTTAGGTTATGTATCCATGGCTTGTCCCAAAAAAATAAGAGTTACAAATGCTTGATTACTCTAGGGTTGGTTGAAACCTTTTTTGATCTTGTAGTCAGGGGCGGATCTATAGTGTGTCCAGGGGGTCATCCGACCCCCTACGGAAAAAAATTACACTATATATATAAGATCAATTTTTTTGTGTACGTGTATATATTTAAAATTGAACCCCCTATGCATATGTCAAAGGAGTAGCTCAGTGGTTTATGGGGGTCAGGATTCAGCCTATGTGAGCTTTGGGTCACAGGTTCGATTCCAGGCAACAACATTTTTTTATTTGAACCCCCTTGATAGAATTCCTGCCTCCGCCACTGCTTGTAGTGGAAAGAGTTAAAAGAGAATTGGTTGGAGTGACAACCATCACAAGGGCAAGAGTTGATGATGATCAATTAGTTTTTTTTAATGAGGATATGGTTGATGCAGCTGTAAGGGCTGGTGTTAATATTGGTGTTGGTGCTGGTGTTGATGTTGTGGTGGTATTTGTGCTGGTGTTGAAGTTGATACTTTTATTAGTGCTAGTATTGGTGTCAATATTGATGTTGGTGGATAAAGTGTTGGGGATACCACTTGTAGTAGATGTTATGATTTTCTATGTGAGAAGTGCAAGAAACATGATAACGATTCTATCAAGTATCTTGAAACATTGAGCGAGGCCGTGAATGAATTGAAATACAAGAGGAGTGTCGTTCAATCAAGTTAGGTTCGGGTTCCATATACTACACAGACCAAGAGGAGAAAAAATATATTTATAAAGACAATACACAATTTGAAGAAAAGAATATTTGGAGAATTGCCAATGACCATAAAAGAGAAGATGGAGCTCAAGCTGATGAGTATTTATAAGATGGTGCCTATAGCTAAAAAGGTCATTTTGTTGGAATTGATGAAAACAAAGGATCAGCGTGCACTGTACGACATTGTAACACCCCGAATTCAAAACGAGGCAAAGTAACAATTTTGGGGAATTGCAGGTGACTTCCACGGAGGCCCAACCACGGGCTGTAGGTTGACCCATTAGTCGTAGTAGGGGTCGTGGGAGGAGGAACCTATAAAGGGTCCAGACATGGACCACGAAGAGACCTACGGATCCTAGGTGGGTCCACGACCCGTGGTCCAGCAGCCATAGGTCCCAAGGCCTGAAATCAAGCCCCAGACCATCGAACCACGTTTAACCAGGATGGGTCCATCCTGGGTCCGTCAGTCGTGGTCTCGTGGTTGGTGACTGGACGATTATTTTAGGGACTTAATGGTCTTTTGCGGTTTTAAATAAATCAATGTGGTGTCGTTTTGCCTAAGTCTAGACTACCTACATAAGTGCTTTTTACGAAGTCTGGCAACGGAACCGGGAGGTGCCGGTTCCAGTACCGTTCCATCCCGATCCGTTACCGGTTATCTTGTACCGGTAAGGGCCGTTCTATAGGGGGTCCGGGATGGAAACCGGGTTTTACCTGTTCTGGTCCCGGTCCAGTCCGGTCCGGTGTAGTCTTTTTTTAAAAAATTGAAAAATATAGCCATTGAGAGCCAAGGCCATTGGGCAACGGGTATTGGTCCCCACCCAATGGCTCTTTCCCCCCATAACTTCCCAAAACACCCCCTACCCCCCCAAACTTTTTTTAATACCCCAAACTTCTAAAAACAACATTTTTATCTTGTTTTTAAAACTATAAATACCCCCAATCTTTTATTCTTTTCAGTCACAAAAATATTATCTTCTACTCTTTCAACAACTCTCAAAAGTCTCAAGTCTCTCATCTCTTATTCCCTTTTAAATTACAAATTTAATATTAGTTTGAAAGATTTGGTGGATTACGAATTTGGTCGTTGGAGCTTCAAAATTCAACTTTCAATTTTTGGCTTTCGGTCATACACGTCTACTTTTTTAAATAGACGTTTGGTACATTCGTTCCAACTCACTTTTCATTTAGTTATTTATCTGTTTGCATTTAATTATTTATTTTGTGAGTAATTATTCACTAGTCTCTACTTATTTAGTTAATTATTTGTTTACAACTTTGCATTACATTTTCGTATTATATATAATTTACTCACTTTTTATATTTGAATATGGATTCTGGTTAAAACAATGTTGACAAGTGTAAAAAACCATAGTTGATTCGATCACTAATTCATGGAACTCAAGATTCAAGAAAAATAAATAACCAGTAGTACTTCTAAATATAAAACTAGAAAATCTTCTCAATTAAGAATGAATACGGAAGATTATACGCATGTTAATGAAACTGTTTTTAATATTGATAGTAATAGTGCGTTAGATCTTTATCATGAACATTTACAAAGAAGGTTTGGTAATTTTGATGAGGAATTACCTGAAGATGATGAACATGATAATGTTGATGATTATATTGATAGTTTTGATAATAATGTTGATGAATATGATGATGATGAAACTGAGCCACCGTCGGCTACTTCCCAGTCCCTCTTCCCCGGCTCCCGCTCCCTTTCGTTGTCCTGCTCCCGTTCCCCCGTGCATCCTAGGACTAAGGTAGAACGCGCTAAAAAATCAGTTGTGTGGCAATTTATGACTCAGAATGAAGATAAAACACAAGCTATTTGTAATAAATGTAAACATAGAATGAATCATAAAACTGTAGGAAAACAGGGTGGGACGGGACATTTGAGTAATCATTTAATGTCATGTTGTAAAAATGAATTCTTACATGCTAAAGCTGTAGCCGAAGCTAAAAGGAATGGTACCACCCTTCCTGAAACTATAGGAGTAGGGGGTGCTAATATGGTCCAAACATAATTAAATCCTTTTAATGTTTCTAGCTCTAGTATACAACGGTCATATAGTGGAGAAATAGATCTTGAAGAATTAGCTAAAATGATTGTTGTTATGGGTTTGCCATTTAGTTTTGCTAAAAATTTCGGTTTTATTCATTATATTCAAATTGTGTATAATCCACATTTTAAAGGTTTTGCTAGAAATACAATTAAAAAGGCTATCTTTGTTTATGAAGCTCAACATTTTCAATATCTTCGTTGTTTATTTTATTATAATAATTGTAAAATAGCTATTACTTCTGATATGGGCCATAGTGTAAATGGTAATGATTATTTCAGTATTACTACACATTGGATAGATGAAAATTGGATTATGCAAAACAAAATTTTAGGTTATAAATGTTGTGAAATGCATAAAACCGGTAGTTAGATAGCTCAAACAATTATAGATGTTTTACAAAACTATGGAATTTGTGATAAAATAATTAGTGTCACCTTAGATAATGCTTCTAACAATACATCTATTGTTGAAATACTAAAACCGTCTCTTAGCCCTGTTTATATTGATGGTTTTCATATTAGGTGTACTGAACACATATATAATTTGATTGTTAGAGATGGTATAGCAATGTATAATGATGATTGCATAAAAGTTGAAACTGCATGTAATTTTATTTTTAAATGTCAAGTTAAGTCTAGACGCATATATTTTGAAAATCTTTGTCGTGAATTTAATCTTCCACCTAGAAAAATTCCAAAATCAGTGTGTACTAGATGAAATTCTTTATTTGAAATGCTTGAAGTTGCTTATGAATATAGGAAACCTTTACAAATGGTTTGGAATGCTCATAATTCAAATATGACATATAGACTTGATGATAATGATTGGAATGACATAAAAGAACTCATAATTCAAATATGACCTATAGACTTGATGATAATGATTGGAATAACATAAAAGAACTTGTAGAATTCTTAAAAGTTTTTTATTTAACTACAAAAAAAATATCTGCACTTTATTATCTAACTATTTGCTCTGTTTTACCTAATATTTGTGCTATTTCTAGTAAATTTTATAAATTCAAAAATAAACCAAGATTTGAAGAATCTGTTAAGAAAATGATTGAAAAATTTTAAAAATATTTTATTCCTATTTTTCAAATTTATTTAATCGCTTGTTTGTTAAACCCACATTACAAAGATGAAGGTGCATCACTAATGGTTGATAAAATATATTTTAATTTGGGTATTGAAGATGATGAAACACCTAGTTGTCAAGAAGTTAAAGATAGTATACAAATTGAAGCTAGAAAATTGTATGACTTGTATAATTCTAATAGAATGAATGTAGTACGTAATGAAGAACCTCAAAGTTCTAGGGATAGATATAATGAAGATGATCTTGATGATATGATAGATTGTTAAGTTGGACTTTCTCATAATGATAGAAATGATTTTGATGCATATATTAATCAAAATATAGAACCTACTACTGATCTTCTAAAATGGTGGAGCAATCGCGGTAAGGGATTTCCAAAACTTCAACCGGTTGCTCGAGGTGTGTTAGCTATTAAACCATCTTCAGTAGCTTCGGAAGGCACTTTTAGTGTAGCAAGATTTCAAATTGGAGAGCATAGATATTCATTAGCAGCAGATAGCTTGGAGATATCGGTACTATTTAGAGATTGGATTAATGGCGAGAGAAGGAATTATGGTCGTCCAGGTTTACCGATTAAATTTGAAAATGATATTGATGAAATAATGCAACATTTTAGTGACGACGACATTGATGCATTGGAGGAACTATCTAATCAAGCAATTCCAGATCATGTTACTAGAGAAATGTTAAATGATTTAAGAAAAGATTTCCTTGGTAGCATGAACTATTAAATTTAAATGTCTATTAGTATGAGTATGATAATTCGAGGGCAAATTCAAACAGAACCCTTCCTAGAAGGTGGCTGTGTAGATTAGATCTTTTAATACTCTACTAATATTTTGTAACTCAAATTGTACTATTTAATTAATATCAATAAAACTATAGGCTATTTGCCTAAATTTTTTTTTATTATTGTCTTCAACTTTTATAACTTATAAAGTTTGAAATTTATACTTTTAAACTTTTAATTAGAAATTTAAACTTTTATAACTTTTAAAGTTTGAAATTAAATTTTTAAACTTTAAAAGTTTGAAAATTTGAAATTTATACTTTAAAAGTTTGAAATTTAAATTTTCAAACTTTTAAAGTGTGAACTAAACTTTTATACTTTTAAAGTTTAAAATTAAATTTTTAAACTTTTAAAGTGTGAAATTTAAACTTTTATAGTTTTAAAGTTTGAAATTTAAATTTTCAAACTTTTATAGTTTTATAGTTTGAAATTTAAATTTTCAGACTTTAAAAGTGTGAAATCTAAACTTTTATACTTTTAAAGTTTGGAAGTTTCTATTTTAAACTTTAAAAGTATAAATTTTAAACATTAAAAGTATAAATTTTTAACTTTAAAATTATAAAAGTTTTAATATTATTTGGTTAATGTTCCTAATTTTTTTAATTAATAAGTAATTTTTTTTTTAAAATGTAGCCATTGGGACCCGATTTCCGATCTGGTCCGGTCCGTTCTGATCCCGGTATGGTACCGGTCCAGGACGGATATCCATAAATTTTTCCGGAACTACCGGTTTCGGTACGGTTCTACCCCGTGGTACATGGTTCCGGTTCGTCCCGGTCCGATAGTCCCGTTACTGGTACCGTTGCCACCCATAATTTTTACCCCCAAAACCCCTCATTTAAGTCATTCTATCAAAATCCCAAAAGAATTCTCAAAACTCCTCTAAACAATTCTCTCTCTAGAAGTTGGAAGAAGAAGGAAGAAATTGAAGCTAAGGTCAAGTGAAGTCTTTAATCTTCAAGCTTGTGAGGGCTTTGTAATCCAGGTATGATGGATTTTCATCCATGGTATCCTTCCTCCCATGGAGTCCCCTAGAATTCCCTAATTGTGACGTCTAAATCTCCAATTCTAGTTAGGGTTTCTTCCAATGTTGTGGGTTATGATGAATGTTGATCCAATTGACTGATTGTGATTGTTTATGATAGAATTTGTAGAATTACATGTTTTTAGAGTGAAATTACATGTACCCATGCCTATTCCATTATTCTAACCTAGAATTGATATAGTTGGGTTGATGCCATGAAGGGAAACTTTGTGGGTTTAGGCTTGTCCTTATAGGATTGATGAATTATGATTAGAATTGCTAGAAATTGAATCACATATGATGAATATGATGTTTATTGCTTTATAATAAAGCATAGATGATGATCACGAGATGTATTGCCTTGAGAGTAGGTCTTAGATTATGAATTGTTGATTGATGATGTTGCAATAGGGAAGAGATACTCCTTACAATGAATTGCTTATTATGAATGTGAAAGACTTTCTCACATGAATGATTCTAGGTTGAAAGGGTTGCTCACCTGAAATGAATCTAGACTAAAAGACTATGTAAATGATGAAGCTAGAGGCGACTACCCTCGACCTCCATATGTGAAGGATATGAGGTGATTTCTCATATTCCTTAGAATTGAACAAGAGGTGATTCCCTATGTTCCTAATATGATGAATGGACATGGAGGTGAGTACCCATGATCCTTATGAAATGATGTGGAGGCGAGTACCCGTGTCATATGATGTGATTGTGGAGGCGAGTACCCATGATCTTAGGTAAGTAAGGCAAGATGTGATACCCATTAGCCTTTGTAAGTTAGGCAATGAGGCAAATCCCCATTTCTTTAAAAGTAAGTATAAACTATGTGAATTGTCTTATGGAGAATAAATAGCTTGGATTGTTGCTTGATATGCCTTCCATGAGGTAAGTTGACTAGAGGCGGATGACCCAAGTATTGACTAAGGATTAGTAAGGTTACTTGAGGAGTATTCCTTTCTTATTCTGATATTGATGTATGCGCATGATTATGCTTATGATTTATATTGACTAACCATGATGTTATGTGTTTATACTAGCTATCGTAATTAGTACTTGATTGTACTAACACATACTCTTTCCTACATTCTTAGCAAATGTAGGGTCTGGTGACATAGATTCTCACACTCGTGGCTAGCTTCATTGTTAATCAAGGAAGTGAAGATTTGGTAGTCCTCATTGTGTCCGAGGATGTGATCACCACTTTCTTTTTCTTTCTTTCATTTCATGTGTTGGACTATTGTGTCCCAAGATCTTTTATCTCTTGTGTTAGATGGTTTAAGACAATGATGTTAGACTTTCGCTCGTTTTATAAAAACTTTGATTGTATTAAAATGTTTTAAATTTCCACACCATTTTCTGTTACTTTATGTTATGATATGCTAAGTTGGCTTGTATTCAGCCTCTCGGGGTCTTGTACGTCTTGTTGCATCTAGGGGGTACCCTTGCGTCGTGATAAACTTGGTAATCAGAGCACACGGTTTAGAATGGTTCTAGGATGTCTCAAATCACGTCAAGTAGAGTCTTGTTCATAAGTGTGAAACGCGCCACATATATGAATTAAAGGTTACTAGATGTTTAGGAAACTTCACTTCTTCATTCTCTATGTCGTGCCATGAAGTTTAACACTATAATATTTCTCCTAATCCTTACCCAGTCGTTTTTAGGATATGACTACTAGAAGGGCTAATGCTAGAAGGATTGAGAGAGACAATATGGATAAAGAGGTTCCTCCCCAAGCTCCGATTGATCCTTTGGCTGACAATGTGACAACTGTGGAGTTTAGGTCGACTTTCCAAGTGTTGGCTCAAGCCGTGATGGCTAAGGCCAATAGAGAGGTGGTAGGCCCTGTGAATCCTAATGTGGGTACGGCGACGGCAAATGTGAGGGACATTACAAGGATTAACCCTCCCAAATTTTATGGCTCCAAAGTTGAGGAAGATTCTCAAGAGTTTATCGAGAGGTCTACAAGATACTTTCTATCATAGGAGTGACTTTGGTATAGAAGGCAGAGTTAGCCACTTATCAACTCAAAAGGGTTGCTGAGATTTGGTTCAATCAAAGGAAAGAGGCAAGGCCGGAAGGAGCGGGTTCTATAGAATGGGAAAGGTTCAAAAGTGCTTTTCTTGATAGATTCTTCCCTCTAGAGATGAGAGAGGCCAAGGTACTTGAGTTCATCAACCTTAGGCAAGGAAATATGAGTGTAAGGGAATACGTTTCATGCCCCTTGCCTACACCCTGGGCTGGACGGGCACTGGAGAACCATTGTTGGCCCCAAGTGAACCCCTGGCCTGGCTTACTACTCAGCGGAAGACTTAACGGAAAATGTACTTATATACAATCTTAAATAAATTGTCTAAATAGATAAACTGAGAATGTTTAAAATAACATTCAACTTAGCCAAAGTGGCAACCCAAGTCTTATATTCAAAACAATTGAAATAACAAGACAACTGAACTAATAATTAACTATCTATGAAGCCTCTAAATACTAAGAGGAATGTCAGGAAAAGACCCTCGATCATCATAACAACTGAAATAATAAAACATGATAAAAAAAGGGATCCTCTGAAAAGCAATGAGGCTCACCAAATGACTCTGATTGCTCAACTAGATCAATGAAGTGCTGGATGCTGATCCTGGTTACCTGTATCTGCAACATAAAAAATGCAGGCCAACTGGCGTTAGTACATTGAATGTACGAGCATGTGAGGGGAATACTAAGCAAGACATAGGCTTGAAAGGGAACTGAAAGAACTTACCTGGTCTGAACTCAACTCAGTTCAATATAAAGTAGTAATATAAGTGCAATATAAAGAAAAACTTTTAAAACATATGTAAACAACTCTTTGTATTGAAAATACAATAATAACTCAGCTTGTATATGGAAATACAAATAACTCTGTGTATATAAGAATACAAAATATCTTTATGGGAGTTTCTCTCACCGACAACCATCACTAAGAGCTATGCGATGTTACAATGTTTTGCTTTACGCTGCCAGGGCCATCCTATACCTTGCTGAGGGTATAGAACCTAACTAATAAGTGGATCCACTAGTCTATGCTAAAAAAATTTAAGAAATTATCTAAAAAGTATGACCCTTTTCTACCCATGTTGGCTACACGTTTTATGGAGACCTTGAATTATCTGAATTCAACTTGTCCCCAAATCAATGCTCAATACTACTCCCAAAATGTAACTAGCTCATATGTTTCAAAACATAACTCCTTCTGTGGTTTAAGATTATTACTCAAGAACTAGCTTAAAAGCTCTCTTGGAAATCAGTATTTCCTCTCTGGGAAATCGGTGTTTCCTCTCTTGTTTAAATGTGAAATTTTTTCAACTATTGGAAATATTTAGTTCCCATATAATCTTTTGAAGAAATGAACGTCACTCTTACTCTTACTTAACTCAATGCTCAAGTCTTTAAAGCATGTTTTAAAACATTTGTAAAAGACTTTTGACAAGACTCTAAGAACGCTCTAGACTTGGATCTTAACTTTCCTTGAATTTGAATTTATGGATTCAAGGTTATGATTCATGTTTACAAATGATTTCTAGATGTTTAGATGTCATTTAGAGTAGTTAGAATCAATAGGAAGTGTTAGGACACTTTAGGAGAACTTAGAAAGGTAAAACGATGAAAGACAAAGGCGCCAATCCCTGTCTTTCAAAGGCCGCAAAATGGCGCGCCGCCCCTGCCCCTCTGGCGCACCTGGGTTGCGCCACGCTAGCCTCTCCCCAGGTGACTCCTGACGAATTTTTCAACTCTTTTTCTGATCTGAAGTCGATTTTATTCATTTGTTTTTCTCAATTTCTCTTTAGATTCAGATACCCAAAACTTGTACACAAGAACCTAACTCAAAACAACTCTCAAAATCAATAAAACCATCTCAAGAAACTCATCAATATCAGCCCAATTCAAGAACGAAAGCAAATTGAAGAACACACATCAAGAACATCAAACTTTCAATCTTTTTTAGGAAGAATTCACACTAAAATAAACATGTTTGGCGCATGGGTGAATGAACCCAATGCTATGTGAATTGACATACCTCGTAGGGATCGACCCTTGGCGAAATCCACAAGCTTAACTTCAAGAACGCGACAAATCCTTGATTCTTCTCCTCCCTTCTCTTCTTCTTTTCTCTTCTCTCAAAATCCTAACTTAATTTTATGAAGCGTAAACTGAACCAATTCAGTTTAGACCCCAACTTAATTATCAAAGACAAATTTAATTAATTGGGTAGTGAAAAGACCATAATACCCTTCTAAAATCCGGTTGACTTTCCTTATCTAGACAACTCGATTTCTAATGGGCATATCTCCCTCATAGGAATACAAAATTGAGCAAACTAGGTGGCGTTGGAAAGATAATTCAAAGACCTTTCATTAGATATCTTTTACATTACCTAAATCATCATGTGCTAAAATTTATGGTCATTTGAAGTTGAACCAAAACTCATTCTTAGCCTAACGTGCAAAAATTTCAAAATTTAATTATTTCCAAAAATTGGTTTCTTTCTAATTCTAGTTCTTTCAAAAAGCGGGGTGTTACACTATCTCCCCCTTGGGAATATTCATTCTTGAATGCAATTACTCTTAGTAGGCCAAGGGTGTAACATCTCACATCTAGCTAAACACCCAACAAGCAAAATATAAATACAACAAGCCAACTTAAAACAAATGCCAAGAAAAGGATTAGTACCTTAATTTGGAATTTCTCCAGACTCAAAGAGATGTGGGTATCTCTTCTTCATGTCCTCCTCAGCTTCCCAAGTAGCTTCCTCAACAAACTGATTTCTCCACAGAACCTTGACTAATGCTACTTCCTTGGTCCTCAACTTGTAAATTTGGCGATCTAGAATTTGAACAAGAATCTCCTCATAAGATAAGCTATCCTTAATATCAATATATTTAGTAGGTATGATAAGTGAAGGTCGCCCATGCACTTTTTAACATGGAAATGTGAAACACTGGTTGAACAACTGCTAACTCTTGCGGTAGTTCCAACTCATAAGCTAGACTACCAATCCTCTTGGATATCCCGTAAGGACCAATATATCGGGGACTAAGCTTCCCCTTCTTACCAAATCTCATAACACCCTTCATGGGTGAAACCATTAAGTATACCCAATCATCTACTTCAAACTCTAGCTATTTTCTCCTAACATCTGTATAGGATTTCTGACGATTCTGCGCTATTTTCAATCTCTCTTGAATAACCTTTACTTTTTCCATAGCTAGGTGCACTAAGTCTGGTCCTATCAACCCAACTTCACCAACCTCAAACCATCCAATATGAGATCTGCATCTCCTCCCATAAAGATCCTCATATGGAGCCATTTGGATGCTAGAGGGGTAACTATTATTGTAAGAAATTCTATGAGAGGTAGGTGATCATCCCAATTACTCTTGAAATCAATCACACAAAGCCCTCAACATATTTTCTAAAGTCTGAATGGTGCGCTCTGCTTGACCATCAGTTTGAGGATGAAAAGCAGTACTCAAGTTCTCTAATTAATCATAGCTAAAAACATTATCGAATAAGAACATGTTAAATCTAAGAGGTGATGCAAGCATCATTTATAAATAGGGGTTTGTCACAAGTAAACAAAAACAACAAAAATGCAAAGATTACTAATCAAGTAGATGGGATTCTTGGGATGTGATAGGAATACGGGATAAACTAAACTATTGGGTACATATTTTTGTTCATAAATCCGTTGAATATTTGTGACTAGGGTAGACTATATTGGGGGTAAATTCTCTCTCGAGCAACTTACCCCGAATCAACTCAGTTTCTCTCGAACACCGAGTTGCGACTTTTAAGCATAGCCTCCGCCTTTTCCCATTCACTCTCTCGATCTGAATGTGTGGGAAAAGGACTAGGATTCACTCTCTCAAGCTGAACCCATGATGACCCAATAACCACCGGCTATCTATTTAGTAGTCTTAGTTTTAAAACCTCTCTCTCGAGCAAGCCAAAAACACTAAGATGAAACCGTATTTGCAACTACAATCCCATTAAGTTCAAACACAACTACTAAAAAAAATCACATTTAACCAGCAAATAGACTAACAATAAGCAATAGACTAACATGAAATTTAACTAGACATGAAATTTAACCCGTATTCAAAAAATCACACCCCAAGAATTGGGGTTTTAGCTAGACATGTAAAAGATATAGAAATTTATGCCAATATGAGTTTGCATTCAAATGGGTATGAAGATGTAAGTCTCAAAACAAGAAAAGAGTGAAAAATCCACAATATCCAAGTCCAAATTCTTGGTGTTGAAATCCTGTGAATCTTTAAGTTCTTCAAAACCCTCTCCAAACTTAGAACTCAAAATTCTATGTTAAAAATTCTATATTAAAAATCTGATCTTAAACTACAACTCTAAACTAGTATTTATAATTTTCAAAAATCTGTGCTGCAGCGGATCATTCGGCGTCGTTTTTCGAGATTGCTGATCAACTCGACGATCCGCCCTTTGGTGGGTTTCATCGCTGTCTTGCCTGGCTGGCCGATGATTCGCAGAAAAAGCAAGATGTCCCATTCGAAGTAATGATGCCTGGGTGATTGGAGTTCGGGAGACAGCAACAACAACAGGTGTAAGAGGCAGTAAAACAATAGAACAAGTAGGTGCATCAGAAGATAAAACACAAGGAGTACCTGAAGACCCTGTGGCTGGAGTAGGCAAAAATGCCTCAGGTGATAAGTCTGTGTCTACAACCGGGGAAGAATCCACTGGTGATGCTTTTTCCTTTTGTTCAGCTTGGTCCTTTAAATATTCTGCCCTGATCTTTCGAATATCGGTAAAGGAAGTGGGAATCACTTACACATCATTCTTGGCATCTCTAGGCACCCGAACTCAATTGCACAGCTCGGTGATCAATACCAGGAAAGGAAGTGATGTATGGCGCTGCCTTGCACGCATGAGCATCTCAGAAGCAATGATCCTTCCAAGGTTTAGTTTTTCTCCCTCGATGAGGCAACCTAAGTAGACTGTTTTTGTGTACCGAAGGATAGATTCATCATGTGAAGGCATGACCTTGCTGCTGATGCAGGAAAATCAATACCTTGCTAGCACATTTAGGTCCTTCTTCTCAATAACTGCCCCAGCCTCAAGCCATTTAGGAGTTCCATCTGATATTAACAGGGCCAACCATTATTTCATATCCTTGAGTGACGTCTTGCTGACCATAATCTGACAGTTGTCCTCAAATGTCACGGTGCATCCCAGAACGACATATATAGCAGGAGCGTCACATTGTATCTTCTTTCCCGTGACAACTACATAATCAACCTGCTTAAATTTAGCAGTCAGCTTCTTCCCAAATGGTATCAATACACTGTATGCACTATAGAACTCTCTGACCCATCTTGGAATATACGCGCCACAAGACTTTGTGAAAATTTGGAAGTTATGAGATTTCAAACATCTCATAATCTCGGGGTATCTACCGATTACTCCCTCTATGGAGAGACGCTTCTCTTCATGAATTGTCCTTAATCCCTCTGTCTTTAACTTGTTCATTAACTTGGGAGGAGGACCTATATTGGTGGTGCAAGCACCATTGCCTGCTCTGAAACTGGGGAGTAGGAGTGGAAGGCGGAGGATTCCTTATCCTAGATGGATCATTCAGCTTCTTATATCGTAATTCAGCCTTCTGTGCTATTATCAGCTAATCATCACTAGAGGCTGCACTTTGGTTTTCTTGTTGTTCACCCTCATTCTCAGAAGCAGTGAGGTAAGTGTCATATATGCCTTCACTGTCGAAGCTGACTTCTGATGATGCTGGTGCCTTACCTATTCATTTTCCCTTCCCACCAGTTGTGAAAAGTTTTGTAGATTTTCCTTTTGATACAGCTGCACCTTCGTTTATTTTAATCCCTTTTGCAATATTGCGGAGTGGCATGTTTCTACCTGCTACTTTGGGTCTAGTCATGTCTTTAATACATCGAGAAAAAGTTAGAAACAATTCATTCAGAATCGCAGATAATAAGTAGCCGATAGGTTCGCCGAACCAGTCGATGAGTCGTCGAATCTCTTTGGCGAGCTGTATTCAGCTAGCCAAAGGGATTGGCTCAAAAAATTTTAGGAAGTCGACGATGGGAGGACCCCTTTCGGTGAATCGCCGACTACTTTTGATGAGAAAGGGTTTGTCCGCCTAAGATTAAAGTGCAACAAGGATTTAGGGGTGCAGACAAAGGGCGATTCAAAATACTTTCGGCGAGTTGCCGAGTGCTTTTGGCGACCTCAGGCTTCTCGCCGAAAGTTACAGAAACAAACAACACATTTAGCATGAAATTAAAGGCGAGATGGGGACATTAGGCGAACCGCCGAGTGGTTCGGCAGGCTCGACCTAGCTCGCGAAACGTCCCAACGTGTCTATTTTCAACCGTACTTCTTGAATTTGACCCCACAACACCGAAAACAAAATCAGAAAATGCACAAGTTAAATTAAGTTAAGATTCATAACACCTATCCTCCTGGGATACTCAGATTTCTCCCGGTTCTGCCAAGCTAGACAACATGCAAGCACAACCACATAAAATTTAAATCACTTCAACGCACAAGCATATGGGATTTCAAATTAAAACATCCATTTGAACCATCAAATCTTATTAGAGAGGCTCAACACACGACAATACGATATGATCATTGCAAATGAGTACAACATTTTTGAAAGTGAACTCGGGGTTTGGAAAACCAACCTTTGTGCTGATTAAAGTATTTTGAAATGCTAGGCGACAATGAAATCCAATTCCTAGGACAAATCAACAACCAAAATACTTATGGAATGCAAAAATATTTAAGGTAATAACTTGGTGTGAGTTTGTGAAGTTTAAAATTGAGGGAAACTGAAGAGTTTTAAATTCTAAAGCCTTTTGCCATAAATAACTGTCCAGTTCGCATCCATTTGGCGACATTAGTATTGTATGCCGATCTACTCAGCGACGCGCCGAGTGGTCACCTACATCACCGAGTTTTACAGGACCTTCAGTCAAAGTGAGGGTCCAAACGACGGTTTACATCAGAATCGCCGAGATTCGCCAATAATTTCATGTGCTCGCTTATTGTTACAGACTCTGATGTGAGAGTTTCTTGGGTCTAAAGGCGGTCTGGGTCGGTGTCGCCGACATCCTCGGCGATTCGCCGACTGGATTTATGTTTGCCAACCTACACTTTTTAAACACTATCCATACTTCAACCAACAAAATCAAAACACCATCATTTCTAAAACAAAACTAAAGAATTTAAGGGGTTTTGGGTTGCCTCCAAAACAACGCCTTAGTTAACGTCGTGGCACGACATAAGTCAACATTCAAACCTCTTTATTGGGGTTAGCCCTAGTATCACTAGGCAAGCCCTCTTGGTGCTGTGAGTACATACAAGACATCATTTGGACTATTTGGGCTTCTTGTAGCTGAATGATCATGGAATGAGAGGTTATCATCTGATTCAGTATTTCGACATTCACTTTTATCTCATTCAACACTCTATCGTGTTCCTTGATTTTGTGTAGAATGAGTGAGAGAACCTCTCCATTTTGTCCACCCTTTTGTTGATTCATCTTTTTACACTTTCGAGGGGGAAGGTACTTGCTCTTCTTGTTGGAACTTGCTTCCAACTGCATTACTCTTTTGGACAGATTGTTCAGCTGAATCAACAAGTCGTCCCCTTCTTGGCCTTTCTTTATTTCCTTGTTGGCTTTAGCCAAGCCATCAAGATGCTTGACTACTACTCCATTGGGTCGTTGTGTCAAACACCCTCCAAACAGTTGATCGACGACACTTCTATTCTCGGGACTAAGACCTCTATAAAAGCATTCCAACAACAATTTTTCTAGCAGTCCATGATTTGGGTATTGTTGTAGTGATGCCTTAAGCCTTGGCCACATATCATGGATAGCCTCGCCTTCCAATTGCTGGAACGTTAGAAGGTTGTCCCTAAGACTCAACAACCTGAAAAGGGGGTGATCCCTTTTGGTAGCACTTTCACCCCTTATACTCATTTTTTCTGTTTGAAAAGAAAGCAAGCAAGAAAAAACTAAAAATTAAGTAAGTAAACTACGACTAACTAAAGAAAAATTTGACTCAACTCAAAATTCTCAAGTAACACCACTCCCTGGCAGCGGCGCCGTTTTGATGTTTGCGTAATCAAAACACAACTTCCGATTCAAGTGTCTACGATCATACAATAGTAATATAACACAACTAAATGGATTGGGGTCGAGTCCAAGGGAGCAGTTTCTGAGAATTAAGAGTTAAGTGCGAATATGATAGAGTTAACCATAGCTAAAAATATTATGCAGTAACAACATAATAAATTAAGGGGTTGACACAAATGTTAATTATCAAGGGTGTGTGTAGTCGATTAACAACTAAAACAACAAAAACAAAAATATGTGAATATAGGGAGACAGATTTCTTAGGATGTGATAGCAATATGGGATAAACTACACAATCGGGTAAATGCTATTGATAATCAATTGTTAAACATTTCTAACTAGGCTAGACTTTAGTGGAGGTAAATTCTCTCTCGAGCAACTTACCCTCGAATCAACTCGGTTTCTCTCGAACACTGAGTTGCCACTTTTAAGCATAGCCTTCGCCTTAGCCCATTCACTGTCTCGATCTGAATATGTGGGATAAGGCCTAGGATTCACTCTCTCGAACTGAACCCATGACGACCCAATAACCACCGGCTATCTATTTAGTAGTCTTAGTTTTAAAACCTCTCTCTCGAGCAAGCTAAAAACACTAAGATGAAAGCGTATTTGCAACTACAATCCCATTAAGTTTGAACACAACTACTAAACAAAATCACATTTAACCAGCAAATAGACTAACAATAAGCAATACCCAACATGAAATTTAACCCATATTCACAAAATCACACCCCAAGAATTGGGGTTTTAGCTAGACATAGAGAAAAGGAAGAAAATGATACCAAATCGAAGTAACATCAACTGGGTATGATTTATGTTCACTTTAAATGAGTCTAGGATGAAGAATCTTCAACACCCACTTCCAATTTCTTGGAATTGGAAGTCTTCAAATCTTCTAAAGCTAAGAACAAGGTCTCTCTACTTGAAACATAGAAAATAATATATTGTATCTGAAATTACCTACTAAGATAAAAATTCAAACTAGTATTTATAGTTGTCAAAAAATGTGCTACGAAGGATCACTTAGCGAAGTTAGATGGGATCGCCGATGCACTTGGCGATCTGCCCTTTGGTCTGCTTCATCTCCTTTCAACTCTTGCCTTCAGCATATTCCCATTCTGGATCATTGGGCGATATAGTACTGCCTCGTGGAACTGTTCGGCGACACACCAACTGCTCCTTTTCATCGCCGACTTGATCATTTCCTTTACGGCTCAGCACACTGGAACTTTGGGTGAGGTAAAGGCTAGTCGGTGACTCACCGAATGCATTAGGCGATTCTCAAGTCTTATTTTTTTTGTCCTTTCAGCCGTTTTGTTCCTTTTTGCCAAGTAGTGTCCATGCTTTGCCTCAAACTCCAAATGCCTGAAACTTAAGGATTTACATCAGTTATTGAGACAAACTATGCAATTGAGGACACTAATTCTATTAAAATGAAGCCCTAAATGAGTCCAAATTGTGCTCTCATCAATAACCCAAATGTTGCAAGGGATAGTGAAAGGTCCAAGATCCTCTTTATTTTTCACACGTGACCTAGTAGCAATAGCACTGCAATGCTGCAACCTTTCATCATCATCTAAATTAACGACCCTCTTTTTGGTCAGCAAGTCTTTGATGAATTTAGCATAGCCAGGCATTTTATCCAAACCTTTTATCAACAGAACATTGATTGACAACTATTTCAACATAGTTATGAACCTGCAATATTTTCCTTCTTCTGTCTTTTTCACCAATCTCTGAGGGAATGGAGGTGGAGGTCTATGTATGGTTACAACTTTTTGGGTCACCTCCACTTCCTTCTGTGTAGCATTTTTCGACACTCCAGTAAGCTCAATCTCATCCGCATCTTTTTCTACCATAATTTCAACCTCACACGGCATAAGGGGATCAATGGTCTGTTTATATCCACGAGTAGTGATTGCCATACAATGCCCATAATTTTTTGGATTCTGGATGGTGTTGCTAGGAAGTATTCCAGGCTGATGTGGGTTCACAGTAGTGGACATCTGACTAAACTGCTACTCAAGTTGCTTGATCGACACTCCATGGGCATCAAATTTTTTATCGATACCAAAAAAGTCATTTCACATCTCTTTCACATTCTCATCACTTGCATCAAACAGCTTCATTATCTTTTGCATCATATCCTGAATGCGAGACATACTACTACCAACCTCTCTATTACCAGATTCTCTATTACTAGGTGGAACATAGGGTCCAACTCTCTCATTCCTATTGCCATAGTTGTTTCGATCGTAGTTGTTATCATGATTGTAGTTCCCATCCCGCACATAGTTTCCCTATTGATAGTAGTTTCCATAGTTCTGACCTTGGTTTCCTTTAGCTTGGCGCTAATTATCCGAGTTGGAACCTTGGGCGTTGGTTCGAAAACCCCCCGTTTGATCATTAACCAAATAAACATCATCCTCAGAGTAACATTCCTCAACTGGTGGTAATGGAGCTCTAGTTAAGTAGCTTACCACATTCACTTTTTCTGCACCTTCGGTCACATGTTTTAATATCAATCCCAATTATTTTCTCATTTGAGCCATCTCTTCACGAATATCATCATTGGATTGACTAGGTGTAGCTTAAATTGCAACTGTGCTTCTACCAGTGTTCACCTTTCTAGTGCTTCATGCCTTATTATTCCGGGAAATCTTCTCTAGTTTCTCAGCGATCTCCTCAAAAGTGTACTCACCATATGATCCTCCAGCAATAGTATCCAGCACAGCCTTTCAATTATCATCGTGACCTCTGTAGAAGTACTCCTTCAGTGACTCATCATCTATGCGGTGATTCAGAACACTTCTTATGAATTTAGTGAATCTATCCCATGAACTGCTTACAGATTCTCCGGTAGTGCTATCAAATTGTTCAGTTTCTCCCTGTGATTTAGCTTCTTAGACACTGGAAAATACTTTTCCATGAACACCTTATGCAATTGGTCCCATGTATGAATTGAATTAGATGAAGGCTCAGAAAACCACACCGCAACATCACCAGTTAATGACAGAGGAAGACTCTCAAACCTATGGCATTTGTCATGACCCAAGGGTACCCCTAGATATAACACGGAGTACTTAACCCCGAAGGGGTTTCATACAAGCCCTTAGCATATCATAACATACGATTAAAGAAATGATGCGGAATTTAAAACTTTTTCTATACAATCAAAGTCTTTTATAAAAGCAAAGTGGAAGTCTAACTTGTCTGAATTAGCAATCTAATACTATCCTTGAATCAAATAGGGACACAATGCTTACAATATAGTACGAAATGAAATAACTAGAAAAGAAACTCAAATGACTCATACGTCCTCGAATCTTGAGGACTCACCACAAGCTAGAAGAATAGCCAATTCCAAGCTCTAACCAATAGAAGATCGCTTTAAGAACCGAAAGCTACACTTTATGAAAAATGTAGAAAATATGGGTTAGTACAAAAATGCACTAAGTATGATAGCCATGCATAAAACCTTTAAAACATGCTAAAAGGGACATTTTTGTTGAAACCATGCTATATGCCAATTTTTGAACATCATCTTGGAAATAGTTGGAAAACATAATTCATAAGGACACACATGTATAGCCATCAAAGCATAAAGGATAACAACATTATCATAAGCATAGCCTCCACATAGACATAATGCAACCATCAATTATCATAAGACATAGTTTACATACATAGTCGACTACTAAGATCATCATCATCATAATAGAACCATCACATAAGTAACCCGAAGTTATACTTGTGAAATGCATAGATAAGATCCCATAATCCCATCTACACTAGGTACCACTTTTAGGCAACCATGCTCATGCTTCTCATACTTTGATCTCATCCATGGTTAATACTTATAGACAAGGAAACATTCGTGTTCAATAACTCATATCAAGGAAAGCCACTGATAGAAACAATCCATATCAAGAATGCATTAATTCATAAATCCTCACAGTATAAGAGAAATATACCATGACCACTCTCAAAGCCTACTTGTGCAATGCATGAATGGAGTCCCATACCCCCACTCACACTAAGTAGAACCTCTTGATGAACCATAGTACATAACTCATGATCTTGTTCATAGTTCGTGTTATTGTTCATGGAGGGAAATAGCCTTAAACGACATAGACCATGTGAGCTACATGGAATCTGATGTTTTACCCCCACACCGAAAAGAGGTGTCCTACTTGCCTAAGGTAGAACTAAAGTTTATTAGTTTAGGTGGATCCACTAGCTAAAGACCTATGTGGGCACATAGTTACGGGATAGGGAGATTGATTCTAGAAACTCGGCCTTCTGATGTAAAAGGTTTCCATCTCACGAGATAACTGTTTTGGGAAACGGAACTACTGCCATAAAGGAACCCATTGGAAAGTCGGACTGCTGGTATAAAAGCTTCCATCTCATATTCATATCCACTCGTTGCTAGGCATAATTCCCATTAATTTCATGTTAAGTCTTGATTTAAGTTCATGCTTATGGAAGAAATACCTAACATGGTATCATGATAGCTCATAGATTCAATAGGTGAGAATAGCCTTTCAACCTTAAAATCATTAATATGTAAGTAAACATTTCACATTATAGTCATGGTGTGTTCATGAGAATTAGCCTTTCAATCATCACAACAAGATTATCATAGTCTTGGACATTTCATCAATAGTCATGTATAGGGGTGTATATGAGCATAACCTTTCAATCAACAACATAGTTACATCATAATCATGTTCATGCATGGAGTGTGTGTGTGATTGTCCTTCCAATGACACAAAAACATTATCATCATCATAGACACTTCACTCTCAAAGTGTTCATAAAGCATGTACATAATATCACAATCATACCTAATTATCATATCTTTCATTCAAGGATCATTGATCATATTAAATGAACAAATCTAGCATTCACTACATTAGACATGGATATAATCATAACTCAAGTAGATCATTCATTACATGCATAAACACATATACTCATATTATCGGTCATGTGTGTAAAGTCCTTCCACAATAATGCCATTTACAATTCAACATACATAGTTGCTTCCTTCTTAAAGCTTCAACATTCATAGCTCTTTCATATTAGCTTTTACCCTTAAAGCCCTAGAATTCATGTCCATATTACAAGCCTTACTCTCAAGAAATACCTCACATGGTCATCAGGTAAACCTAACTCTCAAGGTAAACTAACTACATGTTTCATTCTTAACCAATTATAATCATATATAAACTCAATCCCAATACTACTCAACCATGATCCATCATATAAGCCCTAATCAAATCAATACATGTCTACAAGCTTTAATCTTAAGCAATTTTTATCTAGCTGCTCTAATCTAAGGCAATTCATAAAGAAGTTCATAAATCCTAGAAGGTCACATCTAAACCCTCAATTTGCCTCTTTCATGGCATAACACTTGACCATATCACTTTCACCCTAGAATCTTATGTTAATCAAGAATACATGTATAATAATACTAAAATCATGAAATTTCATCATAATAAACCCACATCCACTCAATTGGATCAACTACTACATACATAATTCTATCACATTCTACTAGTATCAACAAACACCCACAATTGAGATCCAATTTGGGAAAATAGGGGAATTCATGGATTCTTGGGTAATTCATCATGAAAACAGTAGTAATTCATCAATTTGATCATAATATAAAGCAATTAAATTGTTGAAATCATTTTTGAAAAGGAATCCATGACTCAGAGTAAAACCCTAACTTTTGGGAATTTGAGAGCTTTGAAATCTAGTTTAGGAAGGGCTTTATGGATGAAGGCTACCCATAGATGAAAAGATACCATAAATAGATGAAGAATCTCCACGAAATTGAGTATCAAAGGCTTCTCCTTCAACCCTAGACTTCACCTTCTTCTTCTTTCTTGAAATTCTAGAGAGAGTTTATTTAGGGAAATTTGGTTATGATTTTGGGTCTTGAGATTTATAAGGTTTATGGGGTGGTTAATGACTTAAAAGGCCTTCTATAGGTCTATTAAAACAATATAAAATGACCCCACATAAAGTTAACTAAAAAGAAAATTACCTAAAAACCCCTAGCCTTGGCCCACTTTGAGGCAGCATTGCAGGCCCCATCCACGACCCCCACCTACAAGGTGTGGATGGACCCACGGACCATACTGGTCACTCGTGGGTTGGGGTCTGAAGCTCCTCCTTTTTTCCCTTGACCCATAACATCCATCCACGGGGTGTGGGTCCACCTACTGGCCATGGGTTCCATCCATAGGTGGCCCTTTTGGTAGTTTCTTAGGGGCTGGTTTGGGTCCTCCTCAGGGACCAATCAAGGACCCTTGGTTGGTCCTTGGGGAGTAGTATCTTGATGTTTAACCCCTATAACCCTCATCGAAGGTATGGGAAGACATTTTACAATTCTAACCCTGACATCAAATTCTAAAATTCTCATGTAAGGCTCTAGTTTCACCTACTAGTTTCTGCAGTATTACAACATTCATATCCAATTCCGGTCATCCTACACAGCTCTCGCAGACACTTCTCAATTTAGCCATGTGACCATGTGGATCTTCCGAAGCTAGACCAGAAAACAACCCTCTTGCTGTAAGAATTTGCATCAAACTGTTGGTCACCACAAATGTATGCCCTGGAGGTAGAGGAGGGAGAACAATAGGTCCTTCTTATTCAACTGTATTGCAGTCGACCCTGTAGTTATCATGCAACCTAGGTGCTAGCGGATTCAGTACCCTTTTTTTGCATCTCCAATTAGATTACCACCACGAACCTGAGTGTCCATATTATCAAATCTAGGAGGTTGCAATTCATCTTCATCCTCATGTTCCCCTATGATTAGATTATTATGGACCCCTAGATTTTCCATTTTTCTCAAAGTCTTGCTTAGTTCAGGATCGTAGGGGGTCAATGGTTCGCCTCGACTCCGTGTACTTGGTATACGATAAAGTAGAAAGCTATAGGAAATAAAAACAAAAGCAAAACGTAAAATCAGGAAATACTTGACTAAATTTCAATAATGCTTAAACTTAATCTAAAATCTATATTCCCCAGCAGCGGCGCCAAAATTTGATACGCTCAAATTACACTTCCCTAAAGAAGTATAAGCGAATGTTGTCAAATTAAGAACCCAACTTGTAGGTTGGGGTCGCTCCCATGAGGAATATGGTTCGGACTTAAACTTAAATCCCTTTTATATCCATTTAGTCAAAGAATTTCCGAGACAAGTAAACAAAAGGGGGGGGGGGTTGTAAGTGAGTAATAGATTGTTGATTAAGTAACCAATAAACAAGATTCAACCTTTGTGTTATCAATATGAGAAAGAATCTTGGGTATATGTGTTCCCCACAAGCTCTTAACGCAGTAATCCTAATAATAGTAATCCATTCGTAGTGTTTTAAATGCAAAGTTGGTAAGTTATATATCCCTAAGTGATTGGTCCTCCAAATAGGGAATTTCACTACGCACCTTGGTCCGACTACGAGTGTATGCTTTACTAACCCTTACCTTTAACTTATATTAGTCATCACATGAATGTATGGCTTAGTTTTCACCCTCAATCCAATTAACTTTAGACTATTAGATAAAATCCACTAAATCTCTCTTGTTAATTCTTTTCTCATTAACTACCTCCTTGGTCTGGCAAGTAGAAACGAGGCGAGTTCTAACGTTGTGCACCGTTAAAAAGACTTCTAAGCGAAAGAATTAACAATACATGCATAAACACTATTCAAGAATTACTTAATTATCATTCATACTTTGGTAATTG
The DNA here is from genome assembly GCF_000226075.1 of Solanum tuberosum. Classification (NCBI taxonomy): domain Eukaryota; kingdom Viridiplantae; phylum Streptophyta; class Magnoliopsida; order Solanales; family Solanaceae; genus Solanum; species Solanum tuberosum. The sequence continues at coordinate 3,009,611 of NW_006238933.1, read as the reverse complement.
CTCGTGGTTACCACCACTCTAGTTGTGGATTTAGCTACTCATGCTTGAAAGAACACAATTCATAATTAGGTTAAAAGAATTCATGAACTTAGAAGTGGAATAGATGACAACCCAAATCTTGAATTGAAATTCAAAGTGAATATTGTATCACACAAATTCCGGAAATTAAATTGCTAAAGTTTGCAAGTTAATTCCCAAAACACCAACAACTAGAAGTTTACAATAATGTCTAACCTCCAATAACGAGGTTTATAACTCCTATTTATAGAAAACAAGTCCTACATTAAAAGGAAACAAAATAAGGAAATAAATTGCTAGAACAGGGCTTCTTTCGATGACACGACCTATGGATCATAGGTCGACCTACGGTCCATATCTCACCCTCTGTTGTTCAACACTTAGAAACTTTCATCAGGTACTGGAACATTCAACTCCCAGAACAATGACGGACGTGCAGGATAGATTGTGGGTCGACCTACGGTCCGTCGTCTTGCTCCGTGATTCCATATTTGTAAGACTGCCTTGATGATCTACCTACGATGCCTCACCCATGGTCTGTGGACTGCTCTACAGTCCATTCTGGCACTCCGTGGATTGAATACTGAAACTCAACTCCCAGACCAGGACTTACCACTGACCACCCACGTCCCGTCTTTGGACCTACGGTCTGTGGGTGGCTCCGTTTGTGGCCACTTCTGCACTTTTCAGCTCAAAATCGTTATCAACAGCCTCCAAGCCTATTTCCTGCAAACATAATACACAAAAAATTATTTCTAATATAATATAGCCCTAGACGCACTCAAACTCTAAGTGAAATGCATCAAAAATACCGTAAACTCACGGTTTATCAAACACCTTCAAAATTTTACGGATGTATATAGGTCGTTTGTGTTCAAGAACATTTCACAAAAGTTCATAAGGTTAGGTTATTTTCGTTCTCTTTGATGGGTGAAACTACAAGGTGGTTGGTAGAATCCCCATATCTTCCAATCATCTCACAACCTAGTTCTTGAAAGATCTCAAGGGTCTTTTAGGCTTGTAATGGGGATGACGGTGAAGGTATGGTCACTTTTGGCTTAGTGACATCACCTTTTCAAAGCATTATTACAATCATCTTCACCTTTTCTCAAGTACTTTTCATTCTTTTTCACTGGAGAACTCAAACTTTGACTTGTCAATCAATTTATTGGAAACCCATTTTTATTTTACCAAACTTTCATTTTTCATTTCGATTTTCAAATGGTTGTTCATCACAATCTTTTTTTTTTATAAGGAGGGTTCCTTTTTTGTAACAAACTTTAAAGTTGAGTCTCACTTCATCTTTCTTTGCCTTCTATTTTGTTTTCTTTCTTCCTTTCCTTTCACACCCCCAACTAAGGCTTTTTGTCTAAGTTGACTGTTCAAACAAACCAATGCTTTGAAAAGAATTTCTAGGTGAGAAGTCAGTGATAATTTGGCTCAAGAAGTTTCAAGATGGTTGTCAACAAATGATTTAGGCTCAAATGATGCCAAAATGGTTGCACACCTTCACAAGGTAGTTACAAAAATGGTATGAACATTTGGGTTCCCTCTCAAAATTGTTGCCCAAGATCAATTCTTAAATTCACCTAAGCTAGACGATTGGACTAACAAGACAAATTCAAGGATTCAACAAGCATACTTCAAAGTAAAACCATACCACACACGACACTTCAAACATAATTATTAATCATAGTCCATTAAGATAAAAAACTTACGTGCAATGTTTATTGCAAGACTCACATAAAAATGCAGCTAGTTGACACAAGATTCAAAAGGATCATTCAAAAGTGCAGCCACATCGATTTCTTCTTACAATACCAACACTAAATACAATTCTCATCATGAGTAATATCCAAGATATCGATATTGAACACAATCGTTCCTCGAATAATTATCAATGAAAACTCAAGCATTTCAAAGATTTAACAACTCATGGGGCAAATGATAACGGAGAGACACAAAAATGAGCTACTAAACTATCAAACCAGTAAAATAAAACAAACAATAACAAGGTACTACAATTATCCAAAAGTAAAACTGAAAGTAACAAAATGTAATAAAAAAGGGAATATTGGCACAAGTGCCCTCACCCCCACCAAAGTATACATAATGTATTCTCAATGCGGAATAAAAGAAAAGAGTAATGGGTGAGAAATAAAAGTCTCATTGACAGCCTATGCCGTGGAGTGCTCGCATCTAGAGTCTTAGAAGGAGTGGCATCATCCTGGTCATCAGTATCAGACAAAGTAATCACTGGAGGCAGCAAAGTAGGCTCAACTAGGCATTAGTGCCCGGTACATCAACATAAGGAATGGTGGATGATTGAACTTATTAAGTACACCTCATCCAATTCTAGGTGTAAACGATCGTTAAGTAGTATAAAACCCAACGAAGAGTTCGAGTCAAACCCGCAGGGAGCAGTACCTGTTAAAATTCAATTATAAAGTGCAAACGTGGTCTAAGCGGTTATAGGAATAAAATTATCGAAAACATACAAATAAATCTAAAGGGGTGACAACGAATGTAAGATGGGGTATTTAAATTTGTAGTTAACAACCGAAACAAGAATAATCACAAGGTAAACAACAATATTAAGAAGAATTCTCGGGATGTGATCGTTTATAAGCAAATTATGTTATATGGGTAATTGAAATTTAACAAATATTTTCTGAAATATTGTGGTTGGCTGGACTTTAATTGCAATAGTTTTCTCTCGAACAACTATTATGGATCAAATGATTTCTTTCGAACATCAACAATCTTAACAAGATAACCAGCCGACAACCTTAATGCATCAACTCTCTTGAGCTAGATCCGTAGGATTGGGTTTAGGATTCATTCTTTCGAGTAGAACCCCTATCAACCCAATACCCACAAATCATAAATCAAAAGCTTTGGTTCCAAAGCCTCTCTCTCAAGCAAGCCAAGAACTCAAAATTAGAATTGTATTTGCAACTACAATTCATAGATTAACATTTAGCTATTGATTAAACCCACATTAAAAGAACAATTTCATCATCAAACAACAATACCCATAAGATAATTAGACAAATAAACACATGATCACACCCCAAGAATTGGGTTTTAGCTACACATCATAAAAATAGAGAAATGATTACCAAATACATTAGACATGATCTAGATAAAGGTTCTCCGGTCTTTCCAATTGTCCAAATTGAGTAACTCAAAAACCCACATGCAAATCTTCAAGTTTGAGCCTCAAAAGCTTCAAAGTCTACAATGGAACTCAAAAACTAAAAGAAAATTCTACTGAATGATCGCATGATAATAAATCTTCATTTCAAATTTCAATTTATAGTTGCCCATTTTTTGGCCTGAAAAGCCATTGGCGAGATAAGTTGGTCTTTGCCGAACAAGTCGGCGATCCGCTGTTTTGTCTAATCCATTGGCAGTTTGCATTGGTCAGTTGTCCTTAGGGTTCTGTGACTTTAGGCGATCAAGGTAGCCATCGCGGAGTTGATTGGCGATCCGCCAAAAGCCCATTTATGTCACCAACATGGTTTTTCTCCCCAGAGCTGGCACACTGGAACTTTAAGCGAGCTAAAGAGCCACTCGGTGGAACGCCAAGTGGTCTTGGCGATAACAAAAATTGTTTTTCTTAACTTTTTCTGCTTGTTTGCTCCTTTTTGCCCGGTAGTGTCCTTTTCTTGCTCCCTAGCCCTAAATGCTGCAAATCAAAACTTTAACATCAATTTAGAGCATAAATATGGCATTTGAGGATACTAAACCTATCAAAACAAAGCCCTAAATGAGTCAAAATCTCAGACTCATCAACACCCCCAACTTAAACTTTTGCTTGTCCTCAAATAAAACTTAAGAACGCTGAGTGGCCTTGGCGATCACCAAGATCGCTTTTCTTCACTTCTTCAGCTTCTTTGGTCCTTTTTGCCCGGTAGTGTCCTTTTCTTGCTCCTTAGACCTAAATTCTGCAAATCAACACTTTAACATAAGTTTAGAGCATAAATTAGGCATTTGAGGACACTAAAACTATGAAAACAAATCCCTAAATGAGTCAAAATCTCGGATTCATCAACACCCCCAACTTAAACTTTTCGTGGTCCTCAAGTAAAACTCAAGATCAACAATTCAATAAGGATGTTTACAGATAGTGTTGCATAATACTCGACATTCACGCACACAACAAGGTTCAAACTACTTATACAATGATCAATTGTACACTCAAAGATTCAAATTGTGACTCACCATTATCAAGTGTGCTCAAGCTCACAATACTTGCTTCAAATGAAAGTTCAAGTTCAACAAAGGTACTCAAATTCCCTCCCAACAAAGATGATTCCATAATTACACAATTTCTAAAAAATTGAAAGTCCCGGAATCAAATAGAACTCTCACTCTCAAAAAGATGAACACATGCATTACTCCACTCATAGGCTTGCCCTTATTTTCCAATCAACATTTGTTTCAGCTCACTAAAGATGACAAAAGTCTTTTGAAGGCTTGTAATGGAGCTGAGCTTAAAGGTATAGTCATTTAGGCTTAGTGGCTTCTATCTTCATGAAGTATGGCCTGAAAATCACTCTTTCTCCTTCTCTTTCACATTCAAATATGTTCAAACTCCACCGCATTATTCAACTCAACCTGTATCACCGGATACCCCATTATTCGTCATTCACTTTATTTCACAACTTTTTCTCTTTTTCAATCTTTTTCTTTTCTCTCTTTCCCATTTTCTTCTTTCTTTCTCTCTTTTTTTTAATTTATGGAGGGTTTCCATATTTCTCAAAAAAATTCATCAATGGGGGAATCTTCACACTTCTTGACTTTCCTTATTTTCCACCACACCCCAACTTAGACTTTTGGCCTAAGTTGGCTATTCAAACAAACCAAAACTTCATGAAGATTATGGGTGAACGGATAAAAAGGTCAAAGTTGTTCAAGTTTCTTCGAAGAAAAGGATAGGATCAACAGGTTCCAAGCAAGGTTCACCCATCTTACAAGGTTGACCACAAAGACGTATATTGTAAAATTGGCTCACTCTTCAAAATTCTTGCTTAAGATCATTTCAATTGCTCGCTTCACTCAATCAACCGGACTAACGGGGCAAGTTTTAGGTGTCATCAAGCACAAGTTCAAGACAACCTCACCACACAAGGCATTGACACAATTATCAAACAAGACTCCACACTTTCTAGTTAGCGTGCAATGTTCATCACAAGAGACTATTCGACAACCGGCTAGTCACAACGAGATGCTAAAAGTTCACATATTGCCTATGTAACTTAGTTTGCCTCATCATAGAAGCACATTAATTTCATTCCATTAAGATCACTATTTAATTCATCAGTATTAACCACAACCGACACACAAATATGCACAACAACAGTCAGAAATCACACACAAGAGGTGGCAAAATTTTAAAATTTTGTTCAAAAACCATTTTCTATCAAAACAAGGGGCCATAACACAATTCAACAACCAAGATATATATATAAAAAAAATAGGCTCCAATATTCACATCTCAAAAACACAATATTCACAAATAGCCCACAAAAGAAGTAGGTATGGAAATACCTTACACCACCAACAAAATAAAGTAGTTGTCCTCAAATGCAACTAAAAAATAAAAACAGTCTAATAAGTAATAGAGTGGGAGGGGATATGTCATCCTGCCAGGCTAAGCCTTGGGTGAAGTCTCCATGTCCGTCGCTCCATCTGTCTGGTCATTAGTGCCCAGCATCACATCATCCTTGGCTCCACTGGAGCCCATCCTCGAAGTATCTCTCTAGAATGCCTATCTAGATTTCTCGTACATGGCACCCTCCAAGTCTACCAGGTCCTCATAAATAGCCTACTCTCGATCACCAATTTACTCCTCATCTGTCTCAGCCTCAGAATCAGCAGTAGCATCAACCCTAACCTCATCTCCAGTCGTGGTAGCCGGAGGCACATATGAAAAGGCTAGAATATCTACACTCGGGTCATTTGGGATCTCCATTATCCAAAATAGTGAGGTGAAATCAGTGGACTTTAGCTGGTCCATATCTTTCTTCAACCCACTAATATCGGCCTTCAAGGCTGCCACCTCATCAGTAGCTCCATTTCCTCTCTCACACACCTCGACCCTTGACGTAAGGGCATCAATCAAAGCTCTGAGAGGTGTCAATGTAGCAACAATGGCTCTCTCGATCATCCGAGAAATAATGGCCTCTAACCGAGAGGCACGTACATCAGTGGATTGGGCCAAATGCCCCATCATATACAACATCACCGGGGTGATTGGAGGCCTAGAAGCAGTAGTAGTAAAAGTAGCAGGTCTAGGGGGAAAGGGAGTAGAAGATGCGCTAGGAGTCTCAGAAGGAGCAGAGCTGGAAATACCAAAAGGCCAGGTGGCCTGAGTTGGCAAGACTACCTCTGTAGCTAGTGTATCAATATCAACCTACGCAGATGTGTCCACCAGGGCTGCCCTCCTCTTGTCAGCCTTATCTCTTTGGTACACGACCTCAATACGTCGAATGTCAGTAGAGGAGGTAGGTGAGACCTCAATATTCGTCCTCTCATCTTTGGAGACATAGGCCCATCTGCATAGCCCGATGTTCAACACTGGGAATGGAAGTAAGGTCTACCTCTGCTTGGACCTCATTGCCAAGTCTTGTTCAATTAATAGCCCTAGAATCAGCTTCTGGTGAGAAATGATAGAGCTTAAACATGTTGCCTTTGGGTGTCTGAGAATGGATTCATTTTGGGACTGCATAATCATGATGCTGATGAATCTGAACCAGTACCGAGCTGCCACATTGAGATCCTTCCTTTCTATGGGAACACCTACCTATATCTATCTCGAGGTGGCATCAGATAATAGGGGTTCCAACCAACCCTTTAGGTCCTCCTGGATCATGGCGTCATAAGTGCATCCCAAAAAAACATTGATGTCAGAACTGTCACACATTATATTTTTGCCTTGGACTATGACTGAATCAATTGGCTTGAACGTGCATGCCTTTTTCTTCCCCTTAGAGACCAGCTCACCATAAGCCGAATAAATCTCCCAGACCAAATGAGAAAGTAGGGTCCCCGAGGTGTTGTAAATATCTTGAACTTATTGAACTTTAGAGTGTTACATATTTCTTGTCCATCACACCAATTGTGGACAATATCTTCTCCTCAAGAATAACCCTCACTCCCTCGGCCTTTAGTTTGTTGAGAGACCGGGGATGAGGACCTTGTAATAGTGGCGGGATGAGAAAGAAGAGTCTGAGGCACCAGGATCCTGGACGGATCATGCATCCCCTAGTAGCGAATCTTTGCTCTCCTGGCCTATAAAAGCTGGTCATCCTCAGGCTCAGAGATAGAAGCTTGAGAATCATGTGAGTCCTCCTACTATCTGAAGTGGTGAGGTGAGTCTCGTAGACTCCTTCACTGTTGGAGCTGGCCTCAGGAGTCTCAACCACGGGCGCCTTGCCCTTTTCTTTGCCTTTGCCTCTGCCTCTCTTTTGTAGATAGTTCTGTTGCATGTGCTCGGGATGCATCTACACCCTCATCGATAACCACTCCACGTGCCCACTTGTGGGGTGGCATGTCTCTTTCGGACACTTAGGGTCTAGCCATTTCTGCAAATAATGTAGAAAAACGTTAGAAGAAGTTCCAGAAAAAGTGCAGAAAATTAGTTGAAGAAAGACTCGCCGACCGGTTCGGTGAGTCGCCTAATCACTTTGGCGAGCCAAGTTGGGCTCGCTGAAAGTTTCAGCACCAAAATTTCAAAAACTCAAAGTTGGTCGGCTACCCAGAGCCTTTCGGCAGATCATAGATAGAAATCGGGGGACTAGAATTAGTCCGCTGAAAGTTACAATGTATTTTAGGGATTTAGGGGGAATGAACGGCGATCAAGAAGGATTTTGTTGAGGTGCCGAGTGATTCGGCGAGCTTGTTTTGATCTCTCTCATGCTCCTTCTCAGTTTCTTCTTTTCTCATGGTCAGTCGTAAATAAATTTTGTTACTCTCATATGTCATGCTCGGTTGACTTTTGTCATGTCAGCAAGTAACAGCGATGCTAGCTCATATAGTTTTCGCATGAAACAACCTTGGGCAAGTTGATCAGCCACACTTTTGTTGATTGAATCACAACTATAATAAAAGTATTGTAGCAGTAAATGGTCTGGGACACCTTGTGTTGTACATTGCAAGAGTAATTTCCAAAACTGCAACTATGTCTCATGTCAAGACCCGAGCCAACACCCTGGAAGTGGCCGACAATTGAGATCCATTACTGGTCCCCAAGGTAACCCTCATTCTGACTGACTACAGGTGGAAGACTAACTCAAGCATACACAAGCATCAAAATAAAAAAAATATTTAAAAACAACATATTACATCTTAAAATTTATCTGAAAATACGGAATATTAAACATAAAGTTTTGAATAAAATATCTTAAACTGAATACTGTAACACTAGCCAAGACTCTCTATCTATGAAGCCTCTAGTGTATAAAGATAGGTGTCGGGAAAAGACCAACGACACCTCAAAGAATTACCACTAACAAATAATAAAATTAGAGTCCTCCGAATGCAAGGAGGCCTCACCAAAAGTTGATAAGCGGATGATGCCATCTCAATGGATCTTTTGTTGATGATCATATGGCATCAATATATTGAATGTACGAGTAAGTAATAGGGCCGAATAACATAAATAACTTAACCGAAAGGCTAAAAGTAACTCAAGTGAAATATATTATAGATAATGATGAAAACCAATTAAGCTCTTACTCTAGGTATTCAATAATAGTAAATACTGAACATAAATGTATATATAAAATTATACCGTACTTTACTCTACTGGGGAATTTCTCTAACCAACAACCAACACTATGAGCCTTGTGATGATACAACGTCTTATCCATGTTGCTAGAGCCGCCCTATACCTTGCCGAAGTATAGAACACAACTAAAATGATGGATCCACTAAAAATCCTTCTTGAGGTAGGTGAGGAGTCACTTGTCTTGCGGTACGATCCTATATACGCTGGCTACATAGTTTATGGGGGCTGTGAGTTGTCTGAACTCTCCCCCATATCCATGCTCAATACTACTCCGAAAATATTTAGTTGTATGCTCATGTGAAATACTCACTCGGTTGAGATAATTACTCAAAAGGGCCTCTTTAAGAGGTAACAGAACTGTACTCAATCTTTTTTAAAACTCTTTATACTTCTCTGAAAGTAGTACTCTCATTTTAATGTGAAAAAAATATCTTTTTTAAGGGTTAACTGAACTTCTCTTTATCTGACTGAAATGCTTTCGAAACTTGTTTATTCTCTTCTAAAAAAATAGTAGTTCTTTTCTCAATGTGAAAGTAATACTTTTGGAACCAATTGTGTTCCCTTAAACTCTTCCCAAAAGATACCTTAAAAATGTTGTTGAACTCACTTTAAAATTCCAAAACCAACGCAAGAAAATAAATGCACAAAAGATTTCAATAAAAATCTCATCAATTAGAGTTCATGTGAAATATAAGCATGGCCAATAACTAAAGAATATTTATGCACATAACATTGCAATATCATAATATAAGAATTTAGAATTTAGAAAAAGAACATAACTCATATCAATAATTTCATAAATCTGAGGGTAGAACCCTAAATTCAACATGCTACTAACTGAATTTAGATGTAGGGCCTGAGGATGAACTAGTCCAACACTGTGAATTTCCTTACATACCTTATACGCTCAAAATTCTTTTGAAAGGTTAGATCTTTGGATGAAAAGCTTACAAGAATTTGTTTCTTGAACATCAGAGATGAGTTCTTGAGGATCTTTCTTGAAAAATTCATGAATTTCATGAGTAGGAGATATTAATTCATGTTAAGATGAAGGAATTATGAAGTTCTATTGTAAAATCATACCTTGGATGATGGATGAACCTTCGAGGAAGTTAGTTTCTTGAAAACTTCTCTTTCTATGGTAAATTTATGAACTAAGGAGGTGAACTACGTATTTGGGGTTTTTTTCAAAAGACCCGGACGCCCGTGCAGAAAACGCCTCAGGCACACAGCCAACCACGCAGGAAGGCAGTAGTTGCTTCCTTGCCGTGTTCCTGCGCACAAACTGCCTAGGCCGCACGGCCGGCGTGTGGCAAGATAGTATCAAGTAAAACAGGCATAACTTTTTACTCCAAACTCCAAATGATGCAAACTTGGTGGCGTTGGGAAGAAGACTCATAGACCTTTAATTTAATAGTTTATTGTCTGCGTAACTATGCATATTCTAAGAGATATGATCATTTTAAGTTGACCCTTACATAAGCTAATGCGAAAAACGTAGCCGGTAGAAAGACTTTGAACTTGACTTAGTGTGAGAGGTCCCTTATGACCCAAAATCACTTCAGATACCCATTCTAAACTAGCTAAAGAACCTATAAATACATGATCAAATAGTACATCAGCCGGTTCAAGCTCATATACTAAAGTCAAATGATTCGGGTTCAAAGAGTAAATTTTTGTGGTGTTATAATATCTCCCCCTTGGGATCATTCATCCTTGAATGACGGTCAAACTGAGTATGGAAAGGAAAAAGAGTTACTCTTACTATATTTTGACTTCTGAACTTGCTTACTAACATAGGTAGAACTGATTCATACTAAGAGTTTTGAACTGTCTATGGCACATAAGTCACGAACAATATGAGTGTGAACATCGTCACACTCTAAGTGAAACTATATGACATGAAACAAGGGTATCTAGGCATGAAGTTATAAGACTACTATGCCTTAAGCGATACGACTTCTAGATTTCACGCCTTGCAACACCTCTGAACCACTCTCTCCTTTCTTAATATTATACCTCATTAGATGCAACTCATAGCTCCTACAAGTGTATATGACTACTCTTATAAGATCTAAGTCTGATTGCATGTTTGCTTTTACTGTAATCTATCCAAGCCTAACTCTAAATCACAAGGTGCTACCCATAATATGATCATACTAATCTAAATCACGTAACCATGATCTATAAATGTCAGATTTCATTGCAACAATACTACTTCTTCTTACCACCTCATTCAACAGACCTCAAATTCAAATCAAGAATTCATTAGTCGCATAATGCAATCATCCACATACTTTCAACACCACATTCAAGCTTATTACTATACCCACTTCATAGGATTCTAGGTAACCAACTCCTCTCAAACTTTTCCACCTTACTATGCGACATGGGTGCTTATATGAATAGGTTCATATTATGAGACTTATATCCATACTTTTATGGATTAAGCTTGAGATTAACAGCCTAAAGTCTTTGCCCCTCATTTTGAAAACTAAGCATATATGTGAATCTATGTAAAGTGTATGAGCATAGGTCATGAACATAATTCTAATATAAGAAACATCATCATGATGTTTGATATACCGTGAGTTTACGGTATTTCTAATACATTTCACTTACGAGTTGTGTGTGTCTAGGGCCTTTTTGTATTGGTTTTTATGTATTTTTATCATGTTTTCAGGAAAGGTGTTCAGGCGCGGATGTTTGGAGACGTCTGAAGGAATTGCAGAAAAAGGGCATCCACGGAGGTGATCTACGGACCGTAGATCCATTCACGGTCCGTAGGTTATGACCGTAGATCAGCAGGCATGGTATTGAGGACAAATCAGGGAAATCTGACCAAGTGTGGAACCACGGTGCCCATTGACGGTCCGTAGATCAGTCTACGGACC
>NW_006238933.1:2993041-2995512 GCF_000226075.1 Solanum tuberosum | reverse complement strand
CTAATTTTTGAAGATTCTAAGTGTGGAGCTACGGAGGGGATTGACGGACCGTAGATCAAATCTACGGTCCGTATTGTTCGTCCATCGTTTGCTTCAGAGAAGCTTATTTTTGGAAGCTGAAATATTTTCTAAGTCCTGACCAACGGAAGGGACTTACGGACCGTAGATCCATAGACGGTCCGTTAGTCAGTCTCGTGGATTGAAGACACGTACCTGAACAAAACTTTCCTTAATTCGTTTCCCTTTTTATTTAGGAGTTGTTTTCTATAAATAGGGCTTGTAAACCTCGTTTTTGGAGGTTAGACATTATTATTATTTTTTGCTTTGGAACTTTGGAGATTAATTTGCAACCCTAGCAATTATTGATTTCCCAAGTGCGTTTTGAAGATTTTGACTTTGCAATTCAAGTAAAATTTCTGGGTTTATTATTCTCTCTACGTAAGTTCATGATTTCTTCATCTAATAGTGTGAATTGTGTTCTTGCGATTATGGGTAACTAAACTTCACAACTAGGGTTGTGGGATCCATGAGCGATTAACAAAGTATGAATAGTAAATAAGCAATTCTTGACTAGTATTTTGCATGCATGATAATTCTTTCACTTAGAAGTCTTTTTAACGGTGGCCAACGTTAGAACTCGCCTTGTTACTACTTGCCGGACCAAGGAGGTAATTAACAAGAAAAGAATTATCAACATAGATTTAGTGTGATACTATCTAATAGGCTAGTGTCGATTGGTGCGAAGTAATAACTAAGCCAAACATCGATTATGATGTCTAATATGAGGTAAAGGTAAGGGTTAGTAAATTATACACACGTAGCCGGACCAAGGTACGGGGTGAAATTCTCTAGATGCCGGACCAAGGATTTAGAGATACCTAACTTATCACTTTGCATGTAATACACTAGAAAAGGATTACTATTATTAGGATTACCGCATTATGAGCTTATGGGGAACACATTCCTAGTTACTTTTAATAATCTGAATATAAATAAATACTTAGTTCAAAGCTATCTTTTTTATTGTTTTTATTTTATTTCAATTTAAATCCCCCCATTTTTATATAACGACTATCGAGTTAAATATTTGCTATTGACAATATTCTTCCATATTCTCTGTGGGATCGACCCCGACTCATAGTTGGGTAAATATATTGCATACGATAGTTTATATTTCTTTTCAAGAGGTATATTTGAACGTTATCAAAGCTGCATAGATAGGAGCTTGTACTTTTATTTCCTTTTTGACTATTAGCTTTCACTTTTTTTAGGTAAGGATAAGAGCCGCGACTTGGAGCCTCGATGGAACCTCACTTAACTTCCAACTCATCACCTCATCTCCGTGAACTACACGTGACCTAATTCTCTTATAACCCGGGATATGTAGGATGTCCAAAACCAGGACTAGGTTGCACAATTTCTTTTTTCCCGAATAAGAGTCCGATCAATATTTGTCGCGTTGTCTACTTCTTTGTCTGAAAACTCATCGTGTTTCCAGTCAAAGAGGGATAAACTGTAGACACGTAATTTTTGACCGAACTTAAGTTTTACACCATTTTTAGAGCTTAAATATTTTATAAAAATCTAAATTAAATATTTTGACTTTTATCTTATTTTATTAAGTTTATTTTAAAAGATTTGGAAACAACAAAAATAGAATCACATTTTTTGGTAAGTTTTATTTTTAATTTATTCAAAATGAAATAAAAAATTTCAAAAATATATGTTTTCTTTTAATTTTAGCTTTAATAAATAAACTACTGTTTCTTAATTATATTTTTTAATTAGCTATTTAACTTTTCTTATATTTCTATTAATTTAAAATAATTAATTAATATTTTTAATTAGTATATTTTATATTTATATATACCTACACATTAACCCCCACTACTCTTCCTATTTCCCACAACCCTCACCCCACTTTGCCATAATTCCTCACTCCACTCACTACACATATACTACACCACTACACTCATACACACGTACTACCCAACCCCTCTGCACACTCCTATATACTACATACACAACACACACACGACACAACACAGACACACATCACCACCCACACACCCACACTCCACTACATACTACTATACTATACATACACACAACACAAATAAAAAAACTCCTGGATATTACCAAAAACAAAAAAATACATATACCCATCTGCACGAAAAAGAAAACGAAGATCACTCTCACGTTATATATATATTTTTTTCACTCACGAACAAAGGTTGAGTTAGAGGTTTGCTTTTGTGGTTTCAAGTTCATGGTTTCCTATTAGGATTGCTTACTTTTCGTAAATTGATTTTCGCAAGAGGTACCCTTTCACATTTATTTTATTTTGATTTTCATCCTTGGTTTGCAGACTTTGCTAATTATTTGGCAAGCGATATTGTGCCACCCGATTTGTGTTTTCACCAAAGAAAAATCGTTATGCATGATGTGAAGAAATTCTTTTAGGATGAACC
>NW_006238933.1:2992673-2992941 GCF_000226075.1 Solanum tuberosum | reverse complement strand
CGCCCCCCTGATCCACGGAAGTGATCCACGGACCGTATATTAGTCTACGGACCGTAAGTCTCCTCCGTGGATGACGACTGTAGTATCTGTCGTAATTTTAATTTTTTTTTAGGACTTAGTTTGGGTCGTTACCAATTCTAAAAGTTTCTTTTGCAGCATAAGGTTAGTTTTGGCACTAATATCGTTCCCGCAGGTACAATGGCACCCAAGAAGATGGTCACCTACTCAAAACGGGGCAAGTCCAAATCTGTTGCCCCTAGTTTTCGGT
>NW_006238933.1:2990461-2991275 GCF_000226075.1 Solanum tuberosum | reverse complement strand
AGGCGCAGATGGCCACACTGCTGCATCACATCCAGCCATGGATGCAGAAGTCGATAGCTGAGTCTGAGGCGAGGATGGAGCGCAGGATGGAGGCGATGATGGACCGGAAGGTCCAAGCTGTTAATAAGAGGCTTGACGCCTTCGAGTTGAGAGTTCTTGAGCGATCAGCCACGGCTACAAATCTATCTACATTATAGGCTGATTTAGCCAGCCTCCGGACTGACGTTGATGCTATCCTTGCTGCACCTTCAGTTGAGACTCAGGCTGCCCCTACTGCACTGGCTGATGATATAGTGCTAGAGGCTCTATTCAGTGGGACCGCCAAGAGGGGCCTGCACCGACACATGCCAAGGGCAAGCGGCACCGCTCTCATCGCACAGAGGAAGAGAAAGCCCACAAAAGACAGCGTCTGCACGAGAAGGAGGCTCAGAGGGCTTCGATTGAAGACGAAGAATTGCGCCAAAGGAGGGTGCGTGAGAGAGCTGCCGTTGCATCGAGATCTGCCCCACTTGCAGAGGTTCAGCCTATGTTGAGGGACTTGGTGAGCACCACTGATGGTGCGGAGTAGTTGATAGAGAGCACTACTAAGGGTGCTAGGATTGCTGAGGCAGGCACTACTGAGGGCGCCCCTACTGATGTTCCAGCAGGCTCTGGGAAACCGGACCCCCCTGCGTGTTGATGACTCGCCGACACTTTGCGCCACAGGTTTGCTTCACCCATATCCAATTTCTTTTCCTGTTTCTGTATGCATTGTGGACAATTGCATCTAATTTTGTTGGGGGTGGGGTAAATGGATTGTGAGTGATAGGGTGAA
>NW_006238933.1:2958786-2989929 GCF_000226075.1 Solanum tuberosum | reverse complement strand
CCGTAAGTCGGTCTCGTGGATTGAAGACGCGTACCTGAACAAAACTTTCCTTAATTTGTTTCCTTTTTTATTTAGGAGTTGTTTTCTATAAATAGGGCATGTAAACCTCATTTTTGGGGGTTAGATATTATTATTCCAGTTTTACTTTGTAACTTTGGAGATTAGTTTGCAACCCTAGCAATTATTGATTTCCCAAGTTCGTTTTGAAGATTTTTGACTTTGCAATTCAAGTAAAATTTCTGGGTTTATTATTCTCTCTACGTAAGTTCATGATTTCTTCATCTACAATTATGAATTGTGTTCTTGCCAGTATGAGTAACTAAATCCACAACTAGGGTTGTGGGAACCATGATCGATTAACAACGTATGAATAGTAAATAAGCAATTCTTGACTAGTATTTTGCATGCATTGATAATTCTTTCGTTTAGAAGTCTTTTTAACGGTGGCCAACGTTAGAACTCGCCTTGTTACTACTTGCCGGACCAAGGAGGTAATTAACAAGAAAAGAATTATCAACATAGATTTAGTGTGATACTATCTAATAGGCTAGTGTCGATTGGTGCGAAGTAATAACTAAGCCAAACATCGATTATGATGTCTAATATGAGGTAAAGGTAAGGGTTAGTAAATTATACACACGTAGCCGGACCAAGGTACGGGATGAAATTCAATTATGATGTCTAATATGAGGTAAAGGTAAGGGTTAGTAAATTATACACACGTAGCCGGACCAAGGTGCGGGGTGAAATTCTCTAGATGCCGGACCAAGGATTTAGAGATACCTAACTTATCACTTCGTAAGTAATACACTAGAAAAGGATTGCTATAACTAGGATTACTGCGTTATAAGATTGTGGGGGAACACATATACCCTAGTTATTTCTCTTATCTTGATAACAACCAAAAGTTGAGTTTGATTATTGATTACTTATTAAGTTCTTACTATTAGTTTTACACAAACACAACCCCCCTTTTATTACCTGTTTCTGGAAATAATTTGACTAATTGAATATAATTGTTGGTTAAAGTAAAGTCTAAACCATTTTCCTCGTGGGATCGATCCCAACCTACAAGTTGGGTTCTTTACTTGATAACGATCGCTTATACTTCTGTAAGGAGGTGTAATTTGAGCGTATCAATGTTGTAATGAATGAACATTGAGGAATATGCTAGAGTATGAATGGATTGATGTACCTCTTTAACTCTTTCTAAATATGTCACTATCTAATTCTCAACACTTGAATTGGTTTCTTATCTTATCATCTCCAACTTAGGTAAAAAACTGACACTTGAAATCTATGGATATCTTCCAGCATCTGGTCTACATTCCCTTTATTCTAATACATAGGATAGTCTTATCTCACGGTTTCTGAACTCCGCATAAGAAGGTACTAAGACTCCTTCTAAGACCTCTTTCTAAGATGCTTCTTTTGACCTCTTCTCAGTGGCTTATAAGACCTCTTTATCTAACTCTTAAGGGGAAAAAATAGTGCTCAGCCTATTCAACATTGACAACTCAAATATACTATCTAGGCACACATGAAAAGTCATTAACCTAATTGGAACCTCGTCTGATTACATATATTCTCGAGTACACCTCTTAATGCTTTTGTTACTCTTATGACTTAGCCACACTTTACTTCTCTTATCTAAAAGTTAAAATCACATACTTGTACCACTCACATTGTCACGACCCGAGCCTACACTCCGGACGTGACACGGCGTACAAGGCTCTGAAAAGCCTCATACAAGCCTCATAGCATTCATAACTTAAGACATAAGAAAAATGGTACGAAATTTAAAATCTTTAATCCATACAATCGAAAACCTTTATTTAAAACAACAGAAGTCTAGACATAGTCTCACATGGCCATCTACTACAATCGAAGTCACAAAATAGTGTCACAACCCTTACAATATAAAATCCTAAGGTCTAATACAATAAAAGGAATGAAACAAAAATATAGCACTTGTCCTCGGATCCATGAGGACATACCACAAGCTTTGGAGAATAGACTATCCAAGCTTGAACTAGAAGGAATCACCTCAAACATCGGAACCTATACTTTGTCGAAAAATATAGAAGAAATATGGGTTAGAAAAAATATGTACAAAGTATGATAGCCATGCAAAAATCATGATAAAAAGGACATTATTGTTGAAAACCATGCTTTATGTCAAGTTTGAGGATCATCATGCATATTTAGTATAAACACACAAGACATAAGCATATTCATCATGTAAGTCATTATAGAACATTAGAACCATCATATAAGACAACCCTAAGATATACTTGTGCAATGTATGAATGGCATCTCACAATACCATTTATACTAAGCATCCCGTTGCGATAACCATAGACAAGGAACATTCATAATCAATAGGTGATGACAAGGAAAGTAACTCATAATAACAGTTCCAAGTTAAGCATTCATCATTACATTAAGCCTTTAAGTCAACATTCTCATTAGCATCTTTATGAGCACATTCATTTCATTAGACATTAAGACATTAGAGAATCACACCATATCTCTCTCAAAGCCTACTCGTGCAATGCATGAATGGCATTCCATATTACCACCCACACTTCATAGAACCTCTTGAGTAACCATAGCATGTATCTCACACGATGGAAATAAGCCATAACCGATATGTGAGTAAAAGCATGGAATCCGGTGTCATGTCCCACACCGAAAAGAGTTGGTCTACTTGCCTAGGGTAGAACCGGTAATTTAGCTTAAGTAGATCCACTAGCAAGAACCTATGTGGCCACAAAATTATGGGTAAGGAAGATGTTCATTGAAACCAGACCTAAGGTGGGGAGATCTTCCATCTTACCATATCCATTCGGTGCTAAGCCTAAATTCCCATAGATCAGTTCATTCACATTATCATTATTATACTTTAGAGGGCTACCAACATTAGGTCTACCGACCCAAGGTACATTACACACATGAAATGGACACCAACATTAGGTCTACCGATTCAAGGTACATTATTAGGATAGCTCATTGAATCCATAAAAAAGGGCCACCACCATTCGGTCTACCGATTCAAGGTTCATCATTATACAGATGAAAGGGCTACCACCATTGGGTCTACCGAATCAAGGTACATTATTACACACATGAAAGGGCTACCACCATTAGGTCTACCGATTCAATGTTCATTAATTCAAGATACATTAGTTACACAAGAAGAGGATGTCTAATCCTACTAATTCAAGGTACATCAATCAACATTACTTTCATTTACACAAGAAGAGGATGACCTAAGCCTACCAATTCAAGATGTAACATTACATTGAAGAAACCTTTCACATTCTATCGTCATCATTCATAAATGTATAATTGAGAATAACCTTTCAATAATAACACAATGGCATTGTAGACATGAGCACATTACTACCATTGAAATCACAAAGCATATACATAGCATCATGTTTATACATCAATCCTTCATAAATTACCCTTCAAGGCTATGAATCAATCTCAACCCAAACATCTAGAATAATACATTAGATAGGGGGAATATCATGATTCAATAACTTAATCAATATAGACATATTCAATTTAACATGCTTCCATAATCAATCAATCCAAATCATAAATTCACTATTTAGTATTTTGGGGGAATCATGGGTTCTTGGTTTATCATAAATCAACATTAATTCCTCAATTCAATAATCATTCATAATAAATCAATCATTGAAAAAGTTTTGAAGTTGAACCCATGACTTAGATTAAAACCCTAACTTTTGAGGGATTTTGGAAATTTTGGAATCATGTTTTAAAGGGACTCCTTAGATGGAAACTAACAAAGGATGAAACTATCAAACTTTAATTGGAGATCCTTCATGAAATCGAAGAGGAAATATGAACTCTTGAACTCTGAACCTTGACTTTTCCTTCTCCAATGGAGGTTTCTAGAGAGAGAATTATTTTGGAGAGGAGGTGGTTTCTATTTTGGGTTTTGGAGATTATGATTTGTAAAAGGTTAGTTAATAATTTAAATTTTTTTAAATAAGTGAAATTAAACAATATAAACCGACCCCTAACTTAACAAATCACCATAGGAATTTACCAAGTTGCCCCTCCCTTGGCCAAGATTTGACAGCACACAGGTGCCATCCACGACCCAGGACTCACAAAGGGGGGTCACACCTCGTCATGAACGTCCGTGGATGGTGGAATGGGGCTCAACATCTAGGGATATTGACCTACGGCTTAGTTCCATGGGGCGGGGATGGACCTACGCCCAGTAGGTCCCATCTGTAGGTCCCTAAATTTTTGGCAGCTTTTTGGTTCTTTTGGTAGCCTTGGGGTTAGACTTTAGGCTCCTCCTCAAGGACCCTTGGTTGGTCCTTGGGGAGTCGTACCTTGATATTTAACCCCTCAACCTAAGCTCGAGAACTCATTTTACAACATAAAATCCCATATCAAACTCAACAACACACTCGTAAGGCTATAGTTTTACCTACTATTTTTCCGATGTGTTACATTATCTTCCCCTTGGGAACATTAATCCACGAATGACAATTTATACATTTTACGGAATTAAAGACTCAATAATAGCAGCCCAACATGCATGAAACATCATAACAATGTACAAAACAAGGAGGAAACATCAACTCCATCTCAAACATACTCAATTCAACACAAGGAAGTAGGAACTACATCTACAAACCCATTATGCATGAAAACTTCAACATTTCTCATATCATTGGAGGAATTAACTTCTCCAACTCAAATCATGCTCATCATAACATCATGTAGCAAATTATGCAATTACTCTCAAAAGCACTTTTTAAGCATGTTAAAAAATTCATCTCATGAAACATATAGGCAACTCATATTAAATGCACATCAACATGAGGAACATAAATAATAAAAACTCATTTTCTCATCATACACAAATTCAGTTAGACCATGCATATCATAAGGACATCATGGAAACACATAATCATACATGACTCCAAAACATGAAACAAGCCATAAAGAACTCTTTCCCTTGACCTTAAATAAGAATAGAAGGAAGAGAATGAGGATATTGGGATTTATCATTGGCCCTTGGCCTCCCAAGTAGCACCCTCACTAAAACCCTTACTAAAATACTACTCCTCAACATTTTCATGGAAACAACTTCATTACTCTTCTATTTCTTGAATTGCCGGACTAAGATCCCAACTGGTACTTCTAAACTAGGAAGGTTCTCATTAAGCAACTCTTGCTCACAAACAACCTGACCAACTCTAGTCAAGGTGAGAATTCAAGTCAACCTAAATCATGAACATCAAGAACACTCAACGACCTTTCTATCTAAGCACATTATCTCCCCCTTGGGAGTAAGCCTATACGGACTATTCTAAGCCTCATTTCTTTCAATTCTAAGGTCAGAGCAAGTCATCACTAAGCCTTCACACCCATAACACAAGATGATTCTAAACCAAGGTGAATAACACTTTTACCCTTCTTAGAGGAGTCTACTCTCTCACCACATATAGGCATTTCTAAAACACCCTATTCATCAAATCATTCAATATACCTCAAAACTCAACATGACATTCTACTAACATACACACATAACCATAAGGCAACCCACTTATACTGAAGGATATCATCTAAATCTATCATATCAAGTTCTATCTAGTCACATTGCATCAATTGGCATCACTGCTAACCTTTTCTCCCTCGATCCTTGTAGCATTAGCCCTTCGAGTTGTCGCATCTTGAAGACCATCAAATAAGGAATAGGAGAGAGATCTTATAGAGTTAAACTCTATGGCATGACTTGGAGTAATAAAAGAAGTTAGGTTTCCTAACATATTATAACCTCTAATTCATAAATGTGGTGCGCTTCACATTTATGAACAAGACTCTACTACACGTGGCTTGTGAGACATCATCCTAAAAACCATCCCAACATCTTGTCCTCTGATACCATGTTTGTCACAACCCAAGCCTACACCTCGGACATGACACATCATACAAGACTCTGAAAAGCCTCATACAAGCCTCATAGCAATCATAACATAAGACATAAGGAAAATGGTACGGAATTAAAAATCTTTAATATATACAATCGAATACTATTATTTAAAACAACAGAAGTCTAGACATAGTCTCACATGGCCATCTACTACAATCGAAGACTCAAAATAGGTTCACCACCCTTAAAATAGGAAATCTTAAGGTCTAATACAATAAAAGGAATGACAAAAAAACATAGAACTTGTCCTTGGATCCATGAGGACATACCACAAGCTTTGGAGAACAAGCTATCCAATCTTGAAGTAGAAGAAATCAGGTCGAACGTCGGAACCTACACTTTGTAGAAAAATATAGAAGAAATATGGGTTAGCACAAATATGTACTAAGTATGATAGCCATGTAAAAATCATGCAAAGAAGGACATTTTGGTTGAAAACCATGCTTTATATCAAGTTTGAGGATCATCATGCATATTTAGTATAAACACACAGGACATCAGCATATTCATCATGTAAGTCATTATAGCACATTATAAACATCATGTATGACAACCCTAAGTTATAGTTGTGCAATGTATGAATGTCATCCCATAGTACCATTCGTACTAAGTGTCCCTTTGATGCCACCATAGACAAGGAACATTCATAATCAATAAGTCATGACAAGGAAGTAACTCGTAATAATATTTCCAAGTTAAGCATTCATCATTACATTAGGCCTTTAAGTCAACATTCTTAATAGCATCTTTATGATCACATTCATTTCATTTCGCATTAAGACATTAGAGAATGACACGATAGCCCTATCGAAGCCTACTTGTGCAATGCATGAATGGAATCTCATACTACCACCTACACTTCATAAAAACTCTTGAGTAACCATAGAATGTATCTCACATGATGGGAATAATCCCTAATCGACATAGACCACTTGAGCAAAAGCATGGAATCTGGTGTCATGTCCCACACCGAAAAGAGTTAGTCTACTTGCCTAGGGTAGAACCAGTAATTTAGCTTAAGTGGATCCACTAGCAAGAACCTATGTGGGAACATAGTACTGGGGTAAGGGAGATGTTCATTGAAACCAGACCTAATGTGGGGAGAGCTTCCTTCTTACTGTATCCACTTTGTGCTAAGCCTACATTCCCATAGAGTAGTTCATTCACATTAGCATTACTATACTTGAGAGGGCTACCAACATTAGGTCTACCGACCCAAGGTACATTAAACACATGAAAAGGCCACCAACATTAGGTCTACCAATTCAAGGTACATTATTAAGATAGCTCATTGCATCTTCAAGAAAGGGCCACCACCATTATGTCTACAGATTCAAGGTTCATCATTATACACATGAAAGGGCTACCACAATTAGGTCTACCAAATCAAGGTTCATTATTACACACATGAAAGAGCCACCACCATTAGTTCTACAGATTCAATTTTCATTAAGTCAACATACATTTATTACACAAGAAGAGGATGCCTAAGCCTACTAATTCAAGGTACATCACTCAACATTACTTTCATTTACACAAGAAGAGGATGCCCTAAGCCTACCAATTCAAGATGTAACATTACATTGAATAAGCCTTTCACATTCTATCATCATCATTCATAAGTGTATAATTGAGAATAACCTTTCAATAATTAAACAATTGCATTGTAGACATGATTACATTACTTTCATTGAAATCACAAAGCATATACATATCATCATGTTTATACATCAATACTTCATAAATTGCCCTTCAAGGCTATGAATCAATCTCAACCCAACCATCTAGAATACTACATTAGATAAGGGGAATATCATGATTCAATAACTCAATCAATATAGATATAATCAATTTAACATGCTTCCATAATCAATCAACCCAAATCATCAATCAACCCAAATGAGGAATTAATGTTGATTTATGATAAATTTCCCCAAGAACCCATGATTTAGATTGAAACCGTAACTTTTGGGGGATTTTGAAAACTTTGAAATCATGTTTTGAAGGGACTCCTTGGATGGAAACTAACCAAGGATGAAGATGGTACCTTAATTGGAAATCCTTCATGAAATTGAACAGGAAATATGAACTCTTGAGCTTCAAACCTTGACTTCTTCTTCTCCAATGGAGGTTTCTAGAGAGAGAACTGTTTTGGAGAAGAGGTGGTTTCTATTTTGGGTTTTGGGGATTATGATTTTTAAAAGGGTAGTTGATAGTTTAAAAAGACTTAAATATGTGAAATAAAACAATATAAACCGACCCCTAACTTAACTAACTACCCTAGTAATTTACCATGTTGCCCCTTTATGGTACCATCCACGACCCAGGACTCACGGACCTTTAGTGGGGTCACGCCCCGTCTTACAAGTCCGTGGATGGTCGATTGGGGCTCAAAATCTAGGGTTCTTGACCTACGACTTGGTTCCACGGGGAGTGGATGGACCTACGCACAGTAGGTCCTTAAATTTTTTGCAGCTTTTTGGTTCTTGGGGTAGCTTTAGGGTTAGACTTTAGGATCCTCCTCAAGGACCCTTGGTTGGTCCTTGGGGAGTCGGACCTTCACGTTTAACCACTCAACCTAAGCTCAGGAACTCATTTTTCAACATAAAACCCCATATCAAACTCAACAACACACTCGTAAGGCTCTAGTTTTCCGAGGCGATAGATTATCTGCCCCTTGGGAACATTCTTCCTCGAATGACAATTTATACATTTTACGAAATTAAATATTCAATAGTAGCAGCCCATCATACATGAAACATCATAACAATGCAAAAAATAAGGAGGAAACATCAACTCTATCTCAAACATACTCAATTCAACACAAGGAAGTACGAACTACATCTACAAACCCATTAGGGATGAAAACTTCAACATTTCTCATATCATTGGAGGAATTACCTTCTCTAGCTCAAATCATGCTCTTCATAACATCATGTAGGAAATTATGCAATTGCTCTCAAAAGCACTTTTTAAGCATGTTCAACAATTCATTTCATGAAGCATATAGGCAACTCATACTAAATGCACATCAACATGAGGAACATAAATCATAAAAACTCATTTTCTCATTAAAAACAAATTCATTAAGAACATGCATATCATAAGGAGAACATGGAAACACATAATCACACATGACTCCAAAACATGAGACAAGCCATAAGGAACTCTTTGTCCTGAGCTTTAATAGGAATAGAAGGAAGATAATGAGGATATCGGGATTTCTCATTGTCCCTTGGCCTCCGAAGTAGCACCCTCACTAAAATCCTTACTAAAATACTACTCCTCAACATTTTCATGGAAACAACTTACTTACACTTGTATTTCTTGATCTGCCAGTCTAAGATCCCAACTGGTACTTCTAAACTAGGGAGGTTCTCATTAAGCAACTCTTGCTCACAAACAACATTAACAATACCATTCAAGGTGAAAATTCAAATCAACCTAAATCATGAATATCAAGAACACTCAACGACCTTGCTATCTAAGCACATTATCTCCCCCATGGGAGTAAGCCTATACGGACTCTTCGAAGCCTCATTTCTTTCAATTCTAAGGTCGGAGCAAGTCATCACTAAGCCTTCACACCCATCACACAAGCTGATTATAAACCAAGGTGAATAACACTTTTACCCTTCTTAGAGGAGTCTACTCTCTCAACACATATAGGCATTTCTAAAACACCATATTCATCAAATCTTTCAATAAACCTTAAAACTCATCATGACTTTCTACTAAAAAACACACATAACCATAAGGAAACCCACTTATACCAAAGAATATCTTCTAAATCTATCATATCAAGTCATAAATAGTCACATTGCCACAATTGGCATCAGTACTAACCTTTTCTCCCTCGATACTAGTAGCATTAGCCCTTCGAGTAGTCGCATCTTAAAGACCATAAGATAAGGAATAGGAGAGAGATCTTACAGATTTAAACTCTTTGGCACGACTTGGAGTAATGAAAGAAGTGAGGTTTTCGAACATTTTATAGCCATTTATTCATAAATGTGGCACGCTTCACATTCATGAACAAGACTCTACTACACGTGGCTTGTGAGACATCATCCTTAAAACCATCAAAACATCTTGTGCTCTTATACCATGTTTGTCACGACCCGATCCGACACCCTATACGTTACACAGCGTACAAGACTCCGGAAAGCCTCATACAACCTTATAGCATTCATAACATAAGACATAAGAAAAATGGTACGAAATTTAAAATCTTTAATCCATTCAATTGAAAACCTTTATTTGAAATAACGGAAGTCTAGACATAGTCTCACATGGCCATCTACTACAATCGAAGAGTCAAAATAGGTTCACCACCCTTAAAATAGGAAATCTTAAGGTCTAATACAATAAAAGGAATGAAACAAAAACATAGCACTTGTCCTCGGATCCATGAGGACATACCACAAGCTTTGGAGAACAGGCTATCCAATCTTGAACTAGAAGAAATTAGGTCGAACATCGAAACCTACACTTTGTAGAAAAATATAAAATAAATATAGGTTAGCACAAATATGTACTAAGTATGATAGCCATGCAAAAATAACGCTGAAAAGGACATTTTGGTTGAAAACCATGCTTTATGACAAGTTTGAGGATCATCATGCATATTTAGTATAAACACACAAGACATAAGCATATTCATTACATTAAGCCTTAAAGTCAACATTCTCATTAGTATGTTTATGACCACATTCATTTCATTAGACATTAAGACATTAGATAATCACACCAAAGCCCTCTCAAAGCCTACTCGTCCAATGCATGAATGACATCCCATACAATGACCCACACTTCGTAGAACCTCTTGAGTAACCACAGCACGTATCTCCCATGATGGTAATAAGCTCTAATCGACATAGACCACATGAGAAAAATCATGGAATCTGGTGTCATGTCCCACACCCAAAAGAGTTGGTCTACTTTCCTAGGGTTGAACCGGTAATTTAGCTTAAGTGTATCCACTAGCTAGAACCTATGTAGGCACATAGATATGGGGTAAGGAAGATATTCACTGAAACCCAACCTAATGTCGGGAGAGCTTCCATCTTACCATATCCAGTTGGTGTTAAGCCTACATTCCCATAAAGTAGTTCATTCACATTAACAGTATTATACTTAAGAGGGTTACCAACATTAGGTCTACCGACCCAAGGTAAATTACACACATGAAAGGGACACCACCATTAGGTCTACCAATTCAAGTGACATTATTAAGATAGCTCATTGAATCCACAAGAAAGGGCCACCACAATTAGGTCTATCGATTCAAGATTCATCATCATACACATGAAAGGGCTACCACCATTAGGTGTACCGAATAAATGTACATTATTACACATATGAAAGGGCCACCACCATTAGGTCTACTGATACAATGTTTCAGTCAAGATACATTAGTTACACAAGAAGAGGATGCCTAAGCCTACCAATTAAGGGTACATCAATCAACATTTCTTTTATTTACACAAGAAGAGGATGTCCTAAGCCTACCAATTCAAGATGTAACATTACATTGAAGAAACCTTTCACATTCTATCATCATCATTCATAATTGTATAATTGAGAATACCCTTTAAATAATAACCCAATTGCATTATTGACATAATCACATTACTTTCATTGAAATCATTAAGTATATACATAACATCATATTTATACATCAATTCTTCATAAATTGCCCTTCAAGGCTATGAATAAATCTCAACCCAAACATCTAGAATACTACATTAGATAAGGGGAATATCATGATTCAATAACTCAATCAATATAGACATAATCAATTTAACATCCTTTCATAATCAATCAATCAACCTAAATCATAAATTCACAATTTAGTATTTTGGGGGAATCATGGGTTCTTATGGAAATTTCATCATAAATCAACATTGATTCCTCAATTCAATCATCATTCATCATAAACCAATCATTGAAAACGTTTTGAAGTTGAACCCATGACTTAGATTGAAACCCTAACTTTTGGGGGATTTTGGAAACATTGAAATCATGTTTTGAAGTTACTCCTTGGATGGAAACTAACCAAGGATGAAGACTAACATACCTTAATTGGAGATCCTTCACGAAATTGAAGAGGAAATATGAACTCTTGAGCTCCAAACCTTGACTTCTTCTTCTCTAATGGAGGTTTATAGAGATATAATTATTTTGGAGAAGAGGTGGTTTCTATTTTGGGTTTTGGGGATTATGATTTGTAAAAGGCTAGTTAATAGTTTAAAAGGCCTTAATTAAGTGAAATAAAACAATATAAACCGACCCCTAACTTAACTAACCACCCTTGGAATTTACAAAGTTGCCCCTCCCTTGGCCGAGATTGGACAGCACACAGGTGCCATCCACGACCCAGGACTCACGGACCGTGAGTGGGCTCACGCTCCGTCCTGCAGGTCCGTGTATGGTGTACTAGGGCTCAACATAGAGGGGTCTTGACTTACGGCTTGGTTCCATGGGGTGTGGATGAACCTACGCCCAGTAGGTCCCATCCGTAGGTCCTAAATATTTTGCAGCTTTTTGGTTCTCGGGGTTGCCTTGGGGTTAGAATTTACGGTCCTCCTCAACGACCCTTGGTTGGTCCTTGGGGAGTCATACCTTGACGTTTAACCCATAAGCCCTTCAACCTAAGATCGAGAATGCATTTTACAACATAAAACCCCACATCAAACTCAACAACACATTTGTAAGGCTCTAGTTTGACCTACTAGTTTTCCGAGGTGTTACACACATTCATTGTAACTAACCTATTAATTTCTCACCTACTCTATGTGAAGTTTCCCAGATCAAATCTCAAGACTTACATCTTACGCTCATGTTGCCATCGTTAATTTTATCATGATATCCGCCTCAAATTCAAGCTTAGTGTCCAGTACTAAACATGGATAACAACCATTTCTCATACATTACTCTAACTTTCAACTAGTAGATAAAATTAATAAAACACTAGACTCCTAAAATCTCATGACAATAGTGGATTCTTGCCTTATAGTCTATCTAATTACAACCTCTCATAATATTCTCTTTCACAACCTACATACTATTAACCAACTCATTGTACACCATTTCCTAATTGGTTATATAACCCTCTGAATATCAGGGGCTCTCCCTTCAACAACCATAGGCCTAACTCAGATCTATCACCTCATGTATACTTTCTCTTCTATTAAACACTTATATTTGATCTTCACTAACATAATGAAACATCAACATAAACTCATATTTTGTTAATGTATACTCTAAGTCATCCTAACCAACAACTTCTATCATGAAATCCACATAAAATTACTATACCTTAGCCCACATAAAAGGGAAAAACTCCTCATTAATGACTTCCTAGGTACATGGGTAGAACCTTCGTACTCTACTCAATACATATCCCCAAATCTTAAGTTACTACACTTCCAAATGCATAATTTTAACTATGGGCACTTCTACTACTACTGGCTCATACTATCACAAATCACACTATGTATCAGGCAACAATACTATTCAAATGCTTTTAAACATATTTCCCTCTTAAAGGGTATCACCTAAAACAAGGTTTGAAGAAGAGAATCTAAGAGCACGTCTCGCTTTGGCTCAAACGCACGGTTCATGTGAATAACGGTGCATTCTTTTAAATCAATACACTTAATGCACACTAATAGGATTCTCTTAAGCCCATCTACAATCTCTTGACCTTCTGAAGACTTTATTTGAGAGTAACTCTTCAATAAGGATCTGAACTTTGCTATATCAACCACCTAGAGTATGAGGGTTAGTCGAACAGATTTGAGACACGCTCAAGTCTGAATAAGATTCTTAGCAGAAAACTCTATCGCACAATCTAAGGTATGAAAGACGGGAAACATTTTCTTAAATATTTGTAGTCCATTATTTATAGAAATAGGGCCCTCATAACATTAAATAAGATCCTACTGACACGGCTTCATCGACATCGTAGGACAGTTGAACTCTGTGCTCTGATACCAACTTTATCACGATCAAAGCCTACACCCTGGACGTGGCCGGCACTTGAGAATTATTGTTTGTCCCCAAGTAAACCCTCATCTTGGTTGACTACAGGTGGAAGACTAACTCAATCATACACAAGCATCAAAACTAAAGAAATATTTAAAAACAACTTATTAAAAATTAAAATTTATCTCAAAATACTTAGTATTTAACAAAGAGTTTTAAATAATATATCTGAAACTGAATACCGTAAGAATGGCCAAGACTGTCTATTTATGAATCCTCTAGTGTATAAAGATAGGTATTGTAACAAGACCCATGACACCTCAAAGTGTTACCAATAACAAATAATAAAATTAGAGTCCTTCGAAAGCAGTGAGGCCACACCAAAAGCTGATAAGCGGATGATGCGATCTTAATGGAACTCATGTAGATGATCCTATGTACTTGAATCTGCACCATGAAATGATGCAGGTTGAATGAAATCAGTATATTGAATGTACGAATATGTAATAGGGCTAAATAACACAAATAACTGAACTGAAAGGTTGAAAGTAACTCCACTGATATATAGTATAGATCATGATGAAAATCAATGAAGCTGTTACTTTAGGAATGCAATAATAGTAAGTACTAAACTGAAATATATATTTAAATTTATACTTTACTTCACTTTAGTGGGGAGTTTCTCTAACCGACAACTATCACTATGAGCCTTGTGATGATAGAATGTCTTATCAACGTTGCTAGAGCCGCCCTAGACCTTTCCAGAATATAGAACACAACTAAACTAATGGATCCACTAAAAATCCTTCTTGAGGCCGGTGAGGAGTCACCCGTCTTGTGGTATGATCCTATCTACGCTGGGTATGTAGTTTATGGGGGAAGTGAGTTGTCTGAACTTTCCTCCATATCAGTGCTCAATACTAGTCCCAAAATATATATTTGTATGCTCATCTAGTATACTCACTCGGTTGAGAGAATTACTCAAAATGGCCTCTTTAAGAGGTAACTGAACTGTACTCAATATTTTTGTAAACACTTTATACTTCTCTGAAAGTAGTACTCTCTTTTCAATGTGAAAAAATAATATGCTCTTTAAGGTTTAACGGAACTTCTCTTTATCTGACTGAAATGCTTTTAAAACTTGTTTATTCTCTTCTTTAAAAAAAATTGAAGTTCTTTTCTCTATGCGAAAATAATACTTTTGGAACCATTTGTGGTCCCTTAAACTCTTCTCAAAAGATACCTCAAAAATTCACTTGAACTAACTTTAAAATTCCAAAACCAATGCATGAAAATAAATGCACAAAATATTTCAATAAAAATATCATCAATTAGGGTTCATGTGAAATATAAGCATGAACAATAACTAAAGAATATTAATGCACATAATATTGCAATCTCATAATATAAGAATTCAGAATTCAGAATAAGAACATAACTCATATCAATAATTTTATAAAACTGAGGGTAGAACCATAGATTCAACATGCTACTAACTGAATTGAGATGTAGGGCGTGAGGACGAACTATTATTAAGAAAGGTGAGATCTTTGGATGAAAATATTAAATGAATTTGTTTCTTGAACCTTAGAGATGTTTTTTTGAGGAGATGTCTTGAAAAATCTATGAATTTCATGTGTAGGTGATATTAATTCATGTTAAGATGAAGGAATTGTGAAGTTCTATGGTAAAATCTTACCTTGGATGATGTATGAACCTTGGAGGAAGTTAGTTTCTTGAAAACTTCTCTTTCTAGGGTAAATTTATGAACTAAGGAGGTGAACTATGTATTTGGGGTTTTTTTTAAAAGACCCAGACTCCCACGCAGAAAATGCCTCAGGAACGCAGCCAACCGCGCAGGAAGGCAGAGTAGTTGCTACTTCATAGCGCGCCAAGATGAAAATGCCTCAGCTGTGCGGCCAGCGCGTTACAAGATAGTGTCTAGTAAAATATGCATAATTTTTTACTCCAAACTTCAATTGATGCAGACTTTGTGGCATTGGAAAGAAGACTCATAGACATTTAATTTGATAGGTTATGGACTGCGTAACTATGTATATTCTAAGAGATATGATCATTTGAAGTTGACCCTTGCATAAACAAATGCGAAAAACTTAGCTAATAGAAAGACTTTGAACAATGGTGTGGCTGATCAACTTGTCCAAGCAGGTATTATGAAGCACCCTTTTAAGATAAAATGAAATCTACTTGATGGGATAACCAAGATAAACCGAGCTTTGTATACTTGTGAGGAACAAGTGTCTCCTTTGACTTGTTGGATAACAAAACAGAAGATAGAAAAAGACCAAGAGCGGGACCAAAACATGTCCAAAATGATGACCCAATTGGATCTTTTGTGAAAAATGTGATGGGCAGTAGGTCTAAAGCTGTGAATGTTGTTGGTGTTACTGCGGTGAACCCCGATGATGCACACTTTGAGGATCCATATAATGAGGAAGTGAATTTTCTTACAAATCAAAGAGGAGGTTTCCGTCTAAGCTATCCAAGGTAGGGCGGGAATCGAGGTTGGAATAGAGAGCGTGATGATGGTTGGAGAGACCGTGATAGGGAATGGCCTGGCTGGGGGACTAATTGGAAGGAATGGGGTGGTGACAAGGAGAGATATGTTTCCCTCCTTGAGCGTCAAAAGCCGAAAGGGCAGAGGGTCGACACGGAGAACTTTCGCTATGAAGATGTGCTTGCACGCATTCTCAATAAGGTGTACGGGTTAGACTAGGTGTCAAAAGAAATGAAAGAGGATGCCTCCACACTCAACCAGACGGTTACCTCTCACTCAGTGTCCATCAAACAACTGGAAACGCGAATGGGTCAAATCTCATCCCATTTGAACCCAAGGTAAAAAATGGGTCTACGAAGTGATACCTTGTCTAACCAAAAAAATGAACCTGGAAATTGTATCCAAGTCGTGCCACGACATTAAATAAGGCGCTTCTTGGTAGGCAACACAAGTGTTTAAGCTATTCTCATTGTTGTTTGAATAACGGGTGTTGAATTTGCAAGTTAAAAAGTTGAAATTTTGGGAAGAGAAGCAAATAGGTGAGACCAGGAACCAGTCGCCAACTCGATGAATAGGTCGGCGAGCTCGATCTGGATCACCATTGGAACCTTGTATATAGCTAGAGGTTCTGTAAAACTTGGCGGGCCAAAGTACCATTGGGCGCATCACCGAATGGGTCGGCAACGTAAGTGACCTCGTCGATCAGCGCGTGAACTGAAGGGTCACAAAGGGGCTGAACCATTTATAAATTCAAAATCCTCTCTCATATCATACTTTTCGACTTTTATACCTTCACAACCGCATATTTTTGCATTTCCGCACTAGTTTTCTTGTTGTTTCTTGTGGGATCAATTACTCGGAGAGGAATAATGGATTCTTTGCTTGCCTAGCTTTTCAATCATTGGGCTCTGAGGTTTGTTATCCAAACCACGTCATTACATCTTAGTAAATTTAAACGCATGATCATTGATTGGTTGTTTTCATTGCGTATTGTGATTTGTCGAATGTGTGGTCATAATGCCTACCCGTATCTCATTTCATTTGATGTTAATTGGCCTTAAATTGTGAAATCTCATGTAGTTGCATGTTAAATCTATTGGGTTGCGTTGAATTTATTATGGGTCTAGTGTGGGTAAAGTCTGAGTAACCCCAAATTGTGCAGTTGACGTCATTTTTATGGGCAAAAGACATCAATTGGCCAATTTTAGCCAAATTGGAGTAAGTCTGAGTACTCCGGGGCCATGGGTAGTATGGGTCTGAGCCTAATTTCAAGGAATAGTGGTTAATTTTGTTTTCGTGGTCTGCGGGTTATATTAAAGGTCGGTGTAAAAATCTGGGAGGTTAGACTATTCGGCGAGCTAGGTCAAGCTCGTCGATTGATTCGGCAATTCGCCCAAAGACCCTTTGATCGCCTTCTAGTCTTGCATTTTTGTGGTCTGAGTTCTGTAACTTTCGGCGATACACTTGAGCTCACCAAGTTTACTTGGCGACTCGCCGAAAGACCTTTTTGATATCCCTTCTACGCCCTAAATTCTGAAATTATTCTGTAAATTTTTGGCGAGCTACTTTTAGTTCATCAAATAGTGTCGGTGATTCACTGAAAGGCCCTAAACATCGATGACCTGTGTTGAGTTTTGGAAAATTTGATTTTGAAACATTCGTCTAGCCCAACTGGCTCGATGAATCGATTTGGTGACTCACCGATCGGTTCAGCGAGTCATCCTGCACTAGTTTATAACTCTACACTATTTCTTGAATTTCATCTAACTTATATGGTTTTGTTTTGTTGAAATGGATAGACCAAAATTAGTCGGGAAAAATCAACTGCCCCGCAAGCGGGCTTGAGGCATTGTGATAATCGAGGAGGTTGCACCCTCCCGAAATGCACCAGCCAAACTTCCTCCTACTGGGGAAAAGGAAAACGCAAAGGGCAGGTAGTGCCAACACAGGAAGTAGAGAGTTCAGACAGTGAGGGCATTTTTGTCACTCACCTCACCACTTCTGATAGTGAGGACCAGTCTAGGAACAGTTCTCTAGCCTCCGTTTCTGAGCCAAAAGATGACAAACTCCTATAGGCCAGGAGAGCGAAGCTACACTCCAAAGCTATAAATGATCCAGCTAGGATTCATGTTCCTCCTACGCCTTCTCCACCTCCAACTTTGGTAGCAGTGCAGGCTCCTCCAGCAGCTCATGTTCCTCTCCCAGACACTGAATAGACTTAGGGTCGAGGGTTTGAGAACAATTCTAGAGGAAAAACAGTTGTCTACAGATGGGTGGTAAATCGGTATCAGAGGTGTGGAACACCATAAAGTTCCACAAATTCGAGATATTCACTAAACCCTTAGGCCCTTACATTCCTACATGGGTCAGGGAGTTTTACTCAACATATGAGGAGTTGGTGCCAAAGGGGAAAAAAATGGTCAACGTTTTCAAGCTGATGCATTATGTAGTAATGCGGGGCCAAAACGTCCAGTGTAGCAGTTGAGATATCAATGAGGGACTCGGGTGTACAATGAACTTCATGCACTATTTCATTAACAAAATCTAGAAGAAGACCCTCGATGATTTAAGGGGTTGGCTAGCACCTCTAATTTCTTATGTTACACTTAGGTGGATTGAGGTAACTGTGCCGATTGACAAGAAAGACCTGAACGTGGCTGCCAGATACTGGTTCGGGTTTTTTAGCAGCACTATTATGTCATCGCAAAATGAGTCGATCCTCTGGCATCCGAAGGTTGCGTGCTTGGGCTGCATTATGGATTGGGAGAAGCTGAATGTAGGTCTGATTATAGAGCATGAGATACCCATGAGGGCCAAGCAGGGTAAAACTTCTCTTCCCTTTCATGTGTTTATTACTGAGCTGTGCAGGTGGGATCATGTTCCTATGAATGAGAAGACGGATATGGAAGTGACTCTCTCTTCTTCTACTGACATCCGACGGATGGAGATTTAGTACATTAGGGATGAGTCTGATCAGATAAGAGTTGCACCGATGGATATGTTCCCGGTAGTCAATGTAGATATGTTGTCAACTGAGGTAATACATCCCCCTCAGGCTAGTGAGCCTAAAGGTACCTTTGGCCCCTCTAATTCTGCACCGCCTAGTTCATCTATTGTTCCCCATACAATTTTGCAGGTGCTGCTTCTCCTCAAAGTGAGGGTAGAAGCTTGTGAGTAGGGTCGGGGTGGTTTTGATTCTATGACGGCCTTGAAGGCCGATATTGTTAGGTTGAGGAAGGAATTAAATGAGTTGAAGTCTATTGATCTATTAATTCTATTCGGCACAGTTGAGATCCCCTATGTGCTGAGTGTAGAATTCCCTATTAATTTTGAGGTTCCTCCGGCTACTACAACCGTAGATGTTACTATGGAGACGGTTGAGGCTGAGTCTGAGGCTGAGACTGTTGAGAAAGAGCTGGGTGTTCGTGATACAACATTATAGGATGACTTGGAGGATCTTGAGGGAGCTGTGATGCAGACTTCTGTTGAGGCATCATTAAGGGATACGTCGATGGTGGGCTCCAACTTAGCCAAGGATGATGTTGCACCGTGCACTGATTCCCCGACTGATGGAGTTGTAGATATGCAGAGTTCACCACCTGTTTAGCCTGACAAGGGGCTTTTCACTCTTTTCAGTTATTCTGTTTAGTTATTTCTTTTCATTTGAGAACAATTGATAGTGTAGTTTGGCGGGATGACGTATTTCTATACCTATCTCTTTTAGGGTTATTTTATGGATATTTGTTGTGTTTTGTGTTGTGAAAGTTGGATATGATCTTGTGTTGTATATTTATTGGTTTTTGGTCCATTGTTTTTAATGTAATTATGGTTTTGACCAATTTTGAAAATTGACACCTCTTGATGTGTGTGAATGTGGCTATTCTCTTGCAATTTTGAGCGTCGATTGTGATTAATATTGATGACTTGAATAGTGCTCTCGATTAAACAATATGAGTGTATGGCTCTGATGAGGCAAATTGAGTTACATAGGTCATATGTGAACTCCTAGCAGCTCGTTATGACTAGCCGGTTGTTGAGTTCATCTCTTGTGATGATAATTGCACGGTAGCTAGAAGTTGTACAATCTTGTTTGATGATTATGTCGAATGCCATGTGTGGTGAGGTTGTCTTAAACTATGTGCTTGATGATATCTAAAACTTACCTCGTTAATCTAATTAATTTATGAAAGTAAGCGATTGAAATGATCTTAGGAAAAATTTGTGAAGAGTTAACAAAAAATTGATATTATACCTCTTTGTGGCTACCTTGTGAGATTGTGAACCTAGCTTGGCACCTTTTGAGCCTATCCTTTTCTTTGGAAGAAACTTGAACAATTTTGACCTCTTTGTCCTATCACCTACTGCCTTCATGAAGTATTGGTTCGTTTGAATAGCCAACTTATGCCAAAAGCCCAAGTTGGGGCGTGGTGAAAAAGAAGGAAAATCAACGAGTCTGAAAAATCCGCCTTTGAAGGATCATGTTGACAAAAATGGAACCCTTCCATGTAAAAAAAAAGAGAGAGAAAGCAAAGAAAAATGTGAAAATAGAAAAAGATTGAAAAAAGAAGAGTTTGTGAAGTAAAGCTTGTGAAAGGAGCAAAAGATATGGGGTATCCAATGAGTCATGCTTAAATGAATAATAGGGTAGATTCTGAACATCATGGAGTGTGAAAGAGAAGGAGAAAAAGTGAATTCCAGGCCATGCTTCATGAAGGTAGAAGTCACTTAACAAAAATTATCATACCTTTACACTCAGCCCCATTACAAGCCTTGAAAGACTTTTGTGATCTTGAATGAGCTAAAAATAATGTTGATTGGAAAATAAGGGCAAGCTTATGGGTAAAGTCATGCATGTGTTCATCTTTGGGAGTGTGAGAGTTGTATTTGATTCCGAAATTATAACTTGTTGGTGAGTTTTGTGTGAGCATGGAATCATCTTTGGTGTGAGGGCATTTGAATGCATTTGTTGATCTTGAACTTGCATTTGAAGCAAGCATTGTGAACTTGAGTTCTTTTATTATGGTTAGTCACAATTTGAAACATAGAGTGCAAAATTGAACATTCGATATGTAGTTTGAACCTATTGTGTGCATTCGTGTTGAGTCTTGAGTAGCACTGTTTGTAGACCACCTTTTTGAACTGATTAAGCTTGAGTTTAACTTGAGGACAAGCAAGAGTTTAAATTGGGGGTGTTGTTGAGTCTGAGATTTCGACTCATTTAGGGCTTGTTATTCATATTTTTGTGTGTCCTCGATGCCTATTTTGTGCTCTTAACTAATGTTTTAATGTTAATTTGCAGATTTAAAGGCAAAAGAGCAAGGCAAGGAAAATACAGGACAAAAAATAGTGAAAAAGATGAAAAAGGCTGAAGATACTGAAAGTTGAGAATCGCCAAAGCCACTTGGTGACTCGCCGAGTGGCACTTCAGCTCGTCTAAAGTTCCAGGTTGCCAGGCTTGGGGAGAAACCAACTTGGCGATGTATTTGAACTTTCGGCGGACCGCCAAATGGATCGACGACACAAAATTGGATCGCCTAATGTTACAGGGTCTAAAGGATGAAGAGTCGAGGTATACCGGTGATAGAATGGAGTCATTGGTGGATGGTTGATTCAGTCACCGATGCTCGACTAACTTCGCCAAGCGATCATGAAGAAAAAAATTTGAGAACGTATAAATTGAATTTGAAAAAGCAGAAAAAGAGTCCAGCATTTCATGAGAAATTTTTCCATTGTTAAACTTGAAGTTTTCGTCTTGGACATTACTTTTCTTAGTTTTAGGAGTTTTCTTGTAGTTTTTGAGTTGGGTTTTGGATTTGAATGTGAATCTGAGCATTGTAAAGACTTTATGATTAATACCCAGCTATGGAGAACGTAATCAGTATGATTTATTACTTTTTATGATGTGTGGCTAAAACCACCATTCTTGGAGGTGTAATTATATGATTAATTGGCTTAATTAGCTTATGAGTGTTACTAATTACTAATTTAATTGCTGTTTAGAAGTGAGTTCGATGGGTAATTGAGGTTTAACTTAAGAATTGTAGTTGCAAATGTAGTTTTAGTTTAAAGTTCTATGCTTGCTTGAGAAAGAGTTTTTAGAACTAAGATTAATTATTGATGATTGTAGTGATAGGGTTGTTATGGGTTCAACTCGAGAGAGTGAATCTTAATCCGATTCTACCTATCTAGCTCGAGAGAGTAGGTAAATTGAGGTTTTGGGCTGTTCCTCGTATGATGCTTGTTGAGGTTCGAGAGAACTCACTTGATTTGTTGTAGTTGATCAAGATATGGCTATTACACTTAAAGTCTAGCTTACCCACTAAGATTCAGTGAACTTTGGTAATTGTTAATCACCAGTATAGCGAAATTGGCAATTAATCGATCACATCCCCAAGTATCCCTTATCTACTTGATTACTCCCCTGTTTTATTTAGTCGTTTAATCAACAAACTTTAATCCCCTCTCCCTACACCATTTAACACTTGTTTTCAACCCCTTCGAATTTACCTAAACGATTTTGATAATTTCTATTCCTACAATCGATTAGAACATACTTTTCACTTCGTAATTGAATTCTAACTTATATCACTCCCTGTGGAATCGACCCCAACTCTTTGTTCGGTTTATACTAAATTGTGATCGCCTACACCTAGTATTGGATGAGGTGTAGTTGAGCGTTATCACTTGTACCACTCACATTAATTGTAAATAACCTCTTAATTCCTCACCTACTCTATGTCAAGTTAGCCAGATCAGATCTCAAGACTAACATCATTACCGTCATGTTGCCATCCTTTTTTTTATCATGACACTCGCCTCAAATTCAAGCTTAGTGTAAAGTACTAAACATTGACAACAACCATTTCTCATATATTACACTAACTTTCAACTAGTAGATAAAATCAATAAAACACTATACTCATAAAACCTCGTGACAAAATAGTGGATTCTTGCCTTATAGTCTATCTATTTACAACCTACCAACATATTCTCTTTCACAACCTACATACTATTTACCAACTCATTATACATCATTTCCTAATTGGTTGTATAACCCTCTAAATATCAGGGGCTCTCCCTTCAACAATCATAAGCCTAACTTAGATCTATCACCTCATGCATACTCTTCTCTTCTATTCAACACTTATATTTGATCTTCACAAACACAAGGGAACATTAACATAAACTCACTTTTTCTTAACGTATACTCTAATTCATCCTAAAGAACAACTACTCCTCCAACTTCTATCATAAAATACACACAAAATTACTACTCCTTAGCTCACACATAAGCGAAAAACTCCTCATTAATGACTTACTAGGTACATGTGTACAAACTTGATACTCTACTCAATACCTATCACCATATCTTAAGTTACTACACTTCCAAATGCATAATTTTAACCACTGGCTCATACTATCACAAATCTGACTATCTATCAGGCAACAATACTATTCAAGCACTTTTAAACATACTTCCCTCTTAAAGGGTACCACCTAAAAGAAGGTTTGAAGAAGAGAATCTAAGAGCACGTCTCTCTTTGGCTCAAACGCACGATTCATATGAATAACGGTGCGTTCTTTCAAACCAATACACTTAATGCACACTAATAGGCTTCTCTCAAGCCCCTATACTATCTCTTGACCTTCTGAATACTTTATTTGAGAGTAACTCTTCAATAAGGATCTGGACTTTGCTATTTGAACCACCTAGAGTATGAGGGCTAGTCGAATTGATTTGATAATCGCACGAGTCCGAATAAGATTCTTAGTGGACAACGCTATTGCACGATCTAAATTATGAAAGAAGGGAAACTTTTCCTTAAATATTTGTAGTCCCTTATTTATAGAAGTGGGGCCCTCAACCATAAATAAGATCGTACTGACAAGACTTCATAGACAATCTAGGACACCTGAACTCTATGCTCTGATACCAAGTTTGTCACGACCCGAGCCTACACCCTACACGTGCTCGGCACTTGAGAACCATTGCTGGTCCTCGAGCGAACCCTCATCCTAGCTGACTAAAGGTTGAAGACTAACTCAAGCATACACAAGCATCAAAACTAAAGAATTATTTAAAAACAACTTAATAAATCTTAAAATTTATTTGAAAATAATGAGTATTAAACATAAAACTTTAAATAAAATATCTGAAACTGAATATTTTAAGATTGGCCAAGACTTTCTATCTATGAAGCCTCTATTGTATAAATATAGGTGCCAGGAAAAGTCCCACGACACCTCAAAGTGTTACCACTAACAAATAATAAAATTAGAATCCTCCGAAAGAAAGGAGGCCTCACATAAAGCTGCTAAGCGGATGATGCGATCTCAATGGATCTCCTATTGATGATCCTATGTACCTGAATCTACACCATGAAACGATGAAGGTAGAATGAAATAAGTGTATTGAATGTACGAGTATGTAATAGGGTTGAATAACACAAATAACTAAACTGAAAGGATAAAAGTAACTCAACTGAAATAAGTATAGATCATGATGAAAATCATTTAAGCTCTTACGGTAGGAATGCAATAATAGTAAATATATAACTGAAATGTATAGATAAAAATATACTTTACTTTATTAGGGAGTTTCTCTAACCAGTAATCATTACTATGAGCCTTGTGATGATACAATGTATTACCCACATTGATAGAGCATCCCTACACCTTTTAGGAGTATAGTACGCAACTAAATTGATGGATCAACTAAAAAGGCTTCTTGAGGCTGCTGAAGAGTTGCCTTTCTTGCGGTACGATCCTATCTACGCTGGCTACGTAATTTATGGGGGTTGTGAGTTGTCTGAACTCTCCCCCATTTCGGTGCTCAATACTGTTCGCAAAATATATATATGTATGTTGATGTAAAATACTCACTCGGTTGAGATAATTACTCAGAAGGGCCTATTTAAGAGGTAACTGAAGTGCACTCAATCTTGCTTAGAACTCTTTATACTTCTATGAAAGTAGTACTCTTTTTTCAATGTGAAAAAATAATATCTTTTTTAAGGGTTAACAGAACTTCTCTTTATCTAACTGAAATGCTTTTGAAACTTGTTTATTCTCTTCTAAAAATATAGTTCTTTTTTCAATGTGAAAATAATACTTTTAAAACCATTTGTGTTCCCTTAAACTCTGCTCAAAAGATAACTTAAAAATACTCTTGAACACACTTAAAAATTCCAAAACCAATGCATGAAAATAAATGCACAAAAGATTTCAATAAAAATCTCATCAATTAGGGTTCATGTGAAATATAAGCATGAACAATAACTAAAAAATATCAATGCACATAATATTGCAATCTCACAATATAAGAATTTAGAATTCCGAAGAAGAACATAACTCATATCAATAAATTTACAAAACTGAAGGTAGAACCCTAGATTCAACTTGCTACTAATGAATTGAGATGTAGTGGATGAGGACGAACTAGTCCAACACTCTGAATGTCCTTACATACCTTAAATGCTCAAATTCTTGAGAAATGTGAGATCTTTTGATGAAAAGATTACAAGAATTTGTTTCTTGAACCTTAGAGATGAGTTCTTGAAGAGATTTCTTGAAAAATCTATTAATTTCATGAGTAGGAGATATTAATTCATGTTAAGATGAAGGAATTATGAAGTTCAATGGTAAAATCTTACCTTGGAAGATGGATGAACTGTGGAGGAAGTTCGTTTCTTGAAAACCTCTCTTTCTAGGGTAAATTTATGAACTAAGGAGGTGAACTACGTATTTGGGGGGTTTCTAAAAGACCTAGACACCGGCGCGCCCGTGCCGAAAATGCCACAGGCACGCAGCGAGCCGTGCAGGAAGGCAGTAGTTGCTGCCTCGCCGCGTGGCCGGCGTGTGGCAAGATAATGTCTAGTAAAATAGCCATAATTTTTTACTCCAAACTCCAATTGATGCAAACTTGGTGGCATTGAGAAGAAGACTCATAGATCTTTCATTTGATATTTTATAGGCTGCGTAACTATTCATATTCTAAGATATATGATTGTCTGAAGTTGACCCTTGCATAAACTAATGCAAAAAACTTAGCCGGTAAAAAGACTTTGAACCTGCCTTAGTATCAGAGGTCCCTTATGACCCTAAATCACTTCTGATACCCTTTCTACACTTGGTAAAGAACCTAAACACACATTATCAAGTAGTACATTAGCCGGTTCAAGCTCATATACTTAAGACAAATGCTTCGGATTCGAAGAGTAAATTTATGGGGTGTTCCATCTCATGTAGAGGTTCACCTTCAATTCTCTTAAAGTTTTGGATCTGGTCCCTAAGATTTACCATCTTCGAGGGAGAAAAGAATTTGTCCAAGAATGCTTTAGTTAATTCCTCCCAAGAAGTGATAGAATCATTTGGCAATTCCGCCAACCATCTTATAGCATCACCTGTCAAACAAAACGGGAATAAACTCAACCTTATGGACTCTTGTGAGATGTTCTTGAAACCAAATGGCCCACATACATCTACAAAATTATGAAGGTGCTCATGGGGTATTCATGAGCTAAACCCCCAAATATTCCTCTCAAATGGAGTAGTTGTAGCATTGTCCCAGTTAAATGAAGAACATCCCTTCCTGTTGTAAGAGGTAGCCGGGTGGTTCCCATCGTTTGAATTACGTTCATGAGCATGTAATTCAAATCACTCATATTATCATTTTATTCGTAGTGACTATCACTGTAACTATTGTGGTCACTCATATTTTGCACCTGCAAATAAGCAAACCACACACCAAGCAACAATCTACTACAACTAAACAAATTTACAGACAAATTTCTCAAATCAAATTCAGAGAGATCACTTTCCGACAGCGGTGTCATTGTTGATAATGCTCAACCGACTCTCTTAAACAAATCTAAAGAGTAAGCGGTTGTCATCAATAAAAACACTAAACTAAGAGTCAAGGTCGAATCCCACAGAGAGTGATATAGTGCAAGGAATTCTATCAAGAAATTTAGAATGTAAATCAATTCATTTGCAGCAGTAAGAACAATGGGTGGATGATTCCACCAAATTTACAAAAATGATTTTGGTATAGAGAAGTACTATTAAACTTAAATTTCTGAAATGCTAGTAAGTAACAAGTAATCTAGGGGTGCAGGGATTGAAAATTAATATCATGTAGGGGTAATTGTGTTGCTTAATAGTGTTAAATATTCATGGGTAGGCTAGGTAATCTTCAATAACACTAATATTTTTTTCGATGTCATAATGGCATTTCATAGAATCTCCTTTCGGTCTCATCTATGTACATAACTAAACAACCCACTACCTTAGACTCTTCTATCTTTTGAACATAATTAGGTCAAATAGATCCGGCCCATAAACTCTTTTTTAAGCAATATATAAATATATATATATATCAAACCTAAATTACAAGTATTGAACTAACTAACCATTCAAATCAATCTCTTCCGAGCATCAATCAATTATTAGAAGAAGGATCAAGTTTGCAACCTTAACCCATAAGTTAACACAATACCCACTACATTAAATCAACATCAAACCCCATAAGTATTGCTCAAATCTATGGATGAACAACAACAAAATAGAGCAAAACACAATACCCACTACATTAAATCAACATCAAACCCCATAAGTTCATCCCTTGACTTTGGGGTTTTAGCCACCCATCAAAAGATGTAAAGAAACTATATCTTTCATGGTGACATGAAATTAAGCAATTATAACCAACACCCACTTTGCATTCAACTTCAAATAGTAAATTTTAAGAGAAAAGTTAAAAACCCCAAGACTAAAGATGTTCACAAGGTAAAATATTTCACTCTTTAGAAGGAAAAACTGTCACTTCAAAAGTCTCTCCAAAAAATCCATTTTTCCTCTCTACTTTTTGCTATTCATAATTTTCCAAAATTTGGCCGAAAATTCACTTCCTGAACACTTCGATAATGTTTGTCGGGCTCACCAAGCTAATTCAGTGGATCATCATTTACTTCTTAGCTCGCCTTTCTCTTGCTTTAGGCTTCAGGTTTTTGAACCTTAATCTGCAAGATCGTTCTAGTCTGCCTTTCACAATCAGCAAATCACCAAGTACCACCTTTGTTAACCTTTCAAGCCTGTAATTTTCCTCAAAGTCCTATCATTTACGGTGATGGTCAGCATGTTTGCCCTTTGCGTTCAGCGAGTCGTCTTTCCTTTTAAGTTCACCAACCTGCCTCAATTATTTCATGTTTTGAGCATTGTCAATTTGGGTGAGGTCATGCCAATTGGGAAATCCACCCTTCTTATTAGGCGATTAACAACGTGGAGTTTACATTTTTTTTCCCATGTTTTTGGCCTTTCTTTCAAATATTCATGCTTGCCTTATCCCTTAGCATTCATAACTATAAATCATCAAAATATTTTTAGAATATGACATAATTAGGCATTGAGGACACTAATTATTAAAATTAATAGTCCTAAAATGAGTGTAAATCTACCACTCATCACCAAGTCCCAGTAGAGTTCTCTATATATGAGAACTAGATAGAGAGACGGGATTCTTGGGATGTGATAGGAATACGAGATAAACTAAACTATCGGGTACACGTTTTTGATAGTAAATTATTGAGTATTTGTGACTAGGCTAGACTATAGTGGGGGTAAATTCTATCTCAAGCAACTTACCCCGAATCGACTTGATTTCTCTCGAACACCGAGTTGCCGCTTTAAGCACAGCCTCCGCCTTAGCTCATTCACACTCTCGAGCTGAATGTGTGGGAGAAGGACTAGGATTCATTCTCTCGAGCTGAACCTATGTCGACTCAATACCACTGGCTATCAATTTAGTAGTCTTAGTTTTACGACCTCTCTCTGGAGCAAGCCGAAAACACTAAGATGAAATCATATTTGCAACTACAAATAAACAA
Source organism: Solanum tuberosum (assembly GCF_000226075.1). NCBI lineage: Eukaryota > Viridiplantae > Streptophyta > Magnoliopsida > Solanales > Solanaceae > Solanum > Solanum tuberosum. The sequence continues at coordinate 2,960,549 of NW_006238933.1, read as the reverse complement.
TCAACAAGCCAAACCCAACAAATAATCTAACCCATATTCACAAAATCACACCCCAAAAATTGGGGTTTTAGCTAGACATGTAACAGAGATAAAAATTTATACCAATATCAGTTTCCATCAACTGGGTATGAATGATTAAGTCTTGAAACACATCAAGAGTGAAGAATCTTCGAGACCCAAGTCCAATTTCTTGGAGTTGAAACCCTTTGAATCTTCAAGGTCTTAGAACAAAGTCTCCAAACCCTCTAAAACATAAACTTTCTAAAAACTGTAAAAAGTTCTAAGAATAATAGTGCTATGATACTAAGCTAGAAATTTAAACAAGCATTTATAGTGTTTGAAAATGTGCTGCGACGGACCCTTCGGCGAAGTTAGTCGAGATTGCCGATACATTTAGCGATCCGCCGTTTGGTCGATTTCATCGCCTTCCTGCTTTAGCCTTTAGCCTGTTCGCGTTTTGAGTTGTTGGGCGATATGGTACTGCTTCGCAGAACTGTTCGTCCACACGCCGACTACTCCATTGCATCGCCAAGTTGACTGTTTCCTTCAGGTCTCAGCGCACTGGAACAAAAGGCGATCTCCAGGCCGATTGGTGACTCGCCAACTGGGCTCCGCGATCTTCAGGCCTTCATTTCTTCATTCTTTTCAGCCGCCTTGTTCCTTCTTGCCAAGTAGTGTCCATGCTTTGCCGTAAACTCCAAATACCTAAAACTTAAGGATTTTCATCATATATTGAGACAAAATATGCATTTGAGGACACTAATTCTATCAAAATATAGCCCTAAATGAGTCCAAATTGTGGATTCATCAGGCGACACCCTCCCACTACTTCTCTGTGAATCTCTATGTTCTTAATTTGCTCAAAAATTTGGCATTCTCTCATTAGCATTGATACATCGTCTCTTACAATTCATCACTTTAACATAAACTGGCAAATATTATTTACATAGTTCATCTGGAACATATTCGAGTTGAACTGCTGACTGCAAATTAACGTGTACAGGACACTCATTAAAGTTGGTCCTTCCCCTTGAGCGATAAAATATAGGGACTGTTATTTGTGCAAAGGGGCAAAATAACACCCCGTTGCTACAACCACACTCTTTGCCCTATATAGATTACAAATGTGATTATGTTTGCAATAATTCTAACAGGATATTCACTTACGTCCATCTCAACATTGGTAATACTTGATTCCTTTTTACTGTTAACACCTTTGTAAAAATCCTCTAATCTACTTTCTTTTTCATATGAAATTTTCTAATACACATTAAAACCATGTGCTCTTAACATGTGATGTTACATGTTTGTAATTAGTAGATTTTGGTGAGACTTTTCCAGAAATTCTTACTTTTTTTTGGCTGAAGTTTACTAGAATTCAGTATGCAACGGATGTACTGCCAAATCTATATTTGTTCACTCATCTGTATTAGATCAGACTAAGACATAGTCCATATATGCTTCAACATTCTTCTATTTAAAAGACTATCTGATAATGAACTTTCAATATGACAAACTTCTCAATGCTCCTCTATTCTAATAAATCGAGTACCAACTTCTCGTGTTATTTATGCATAGGAAAATTTTGTAGCTTTAGTTAGTGGCATTCACACATGAATCGACAGTTTTCCGTCTGATTTAACCCCTTTGAAAATAACAGAAATAGATGCCTAACATGTTAAGTCCAAAATCATCGAATTTTGTATGAACTTACCTGAATAACACTCCCCCCCCCCCCCCCCTCCTCCTTTCTATTTTTTACA
>NW_006238933.1:2897828-2958628 GCF_000226075.1 Solanum tuberosum | reverse complement strand
TTTTACAACCCCCTACCCCACCCCCCCCCCCCCCCCCCCGACTCTGTTCAGTTAGATCTACATAAACTGTCACCATTTCCTCATTTTTTATCATATGATTTTTATAGTTAATTTACTACATTCACACCTAGATAGCGCATCTTGGTCTATTTTGGTTGTTAGTTTCTTTCACAAAACACAATAAACAATAAACATTGTGCTTGGAAAACCTTTGGTTTATGTAATAGTAGAACTTTTTAGCTTTTGGTGTATTATGTTAATTTGGTTAACCAGTTATGTTTAGTTTACATATTGAAAAGTTTGGTTGTAGTTATCCTTTACCACTATAGTTGTTTGGTGTCATTTGACTTGTGAATTTTGCATTTTCGTGCACTTATTTTCAGCTTTAATGCACTCATTAATGCCTTATTTTAAGTAAAAAAATCGGGTGCATTTGGGCATATATTTAAGAGAAAAAACCAGGTGCATTTGGCGCATAATTAAAGTGGAAAATCTGATGCATTTGAGTGAATTCTGATGGACTCATTGATGCAACAAACTGCATTTTTTTAAAATCAACAGAAACACATGAAAAGAGCTTCTTTACAGAATTAGATCATGGGATTTACCGACAAAAGCATGGATGTTATGAGTACTTTCAGTAGCTTCAATTTTGATGAGTGCTTTTGACTGGGAATAGTCTTTACATGTTAATGAGAATACCTGATTAGAGGAATATATCAATGACTAAAATAAAGTAGCCCCATTTGGCTAATCCATGTGTAAGGGCTGTTGTTGAGTTAATCGTCATCTTTGAAGCAATGCTTATCAAACTCACAACTTGGGACATGTGTTTTGCTATTAGCATCGGAATTCCTGAATTGTCTATGAAAAGTGGAGTATATTTGGATAGTTGATTAAACTTATTGTCGTCAACCTTATATACTATGAAACTTGAAGGTATAAAGCAGGTTTTTATATTCCACAAAATCCGACTATGAACCTATTTGAATGATAACGTCTATCTCAAGAAAACCCGCCTCCAACCCGCACAAGTTGCCAACTATTACATTTGTCATATGGCATGACGAGTAATAAAGCATCGAAACACATAGATCTCATCTATGAATGTTTTCTGAGGCTAATAAAGTGGTTGATCTGGTGCTAATGGCATATATTTATGGAGATTTATCGACTATGCATAATTCGACTAATATTTTGTATGAGAAGAAATCATGAATGAATTTTTCTAAGATATAAAACTTGGCAAAATGTTCACATCAGATCACAGATATATCCACTTAGTACGATATAAATGAAAGAGGGTAATTTTGTATAAGCAAATTCCACGATATAGCTTTCCAAAGATGCAAAACTTGACAAAATATGATCAATGATACAAAAGTTATTATGAGGTAAATTAAAAAACTAGCCTATAAAAGTGGGCAGCGGAAAGTTGGCTACGTTAAAGTCCCAAAATCCTCTAATTTCCTATTATTGTTATCATTATTATGATTGGGGAAATAATTAACTACACATACTTATCGAGATCAGAATTATCTTTTGATAGTATTTTAATTATTTTATAAAATATATAATACATACCTATATATACACACGTGTGAAGAAATTAGTCATAGCTATTTGAAAAATCTAATGCTCCATTGTCGAAAGTTGTTCATCATAAAAAAAAAATTTAATACCTTTAAGTTCTTCCTCTAATCTTCCACACACATATAAATTTGACTTGAATTTACATTTTATTTTCCGGAACATGTATTCTCACATGACTAACTAATTGTAACGACCCGAACCGTCGTTCATTAGGAGAAACAAAAATTTGGAGAATTCTGGGCCACTGTCCCACCACAGCGGGCATGATGCCGCTAGGGCGGGATAAGTTGGCGTCATAGCGGGATAGACGAGGTAGAACGTAAATTACGAGAAATCCGATTTTCTCCATCTTCCTAAAATACCTAAATAAGTCGTAAAACACCCTAAAAACCTCAGAAAAACTGTTCTAAGCTTGGGAAGGAAGGAGAAGGATATTTCTAGCGTGAGGATGGTGAAATCTTGCGGATTCTTGGCCAAATCTACTGTTGCAAAACCCGGAAAACTAGAATCGAAATCAAAACTTCGTGCAACTGCTTGGCGCCCAGGTAAGCTAAGTTTTATGAATTGAGTAGTTTAAATCTATGCTCACCATGTAATATATGTAAATCAATGGTAGGGTTTACGTGTAGACCTTCGTGCACCGAGTGAATTCCATGGGTAATTCCTAGAATCAAAGTGATTGGGTTTATGCCTTGGGTAGAGAAATTGATGCCTTGTGAGGGCTTCTAGAATTGCTATCTTGGATAGAATTCTTTGCAAGAATAAGAATATGAAATCATAATTGGGACTAGAATTATGAACGTATGAAAGACCACAAATTGGGGTGATTGATTGAAGATTTATGATGAGTTGTGCTTAAATCTAGAAAGAAGCCTTAGATGATGAACTAGCGCTAAATATGACAAATTAGCGTTTGTTGATAACGTTGCATTGTTGATCACACTTGTTCTGAATAAGATGGGTGAATTATCATTGACATGAAATCATGACTTAAATGTATGATTGTGATGTGTTGAATGGATCGGTTGCCACGTTCCGACATAATTAACTTGGATCGGTTGCCACGTTCCGGCATAACTAACTTGGATCGGTTGCCACGTTCCGGCATAAATAACTTGGATCGGTTGCCACATTCCGGCATAACTATTGGATTGGTTGCCACGTTCCAGCATAACTATGGGATCGGTTGCCACGTTCCGGCATAACTAACTTTTTGGGTTTGGGTTCCATGAGAGGACCAAAGATGTGATATAAATTGTGAAACTGATCGTTGTTCATAAATGTGGATGATATAGTATATGTTCGTTATACATATGATTATTTTGATTACTGACTTATACATGTTGGACTTGTTGGGTGTAGTGGAAGGGTTAAGTGTTTAAGAGGCGATTAATAGATAGTAGTGTTGTTCGTGTGCTGTAATGGCGAGAAACAGTGGTTGCGTGTGTGATGAAAGACGGTTAGGTGGATTTCACCTTAGTGATAAGGGAGCTTTATGTAATGTATTATGTTACTACGGTTGGGTAATATGACGAGGAAGTAGGGGTGTGACGTGAACGATTAGTTGAAATGATTGTGGTTGTATTTGGGGAAAATTCTCTACATGTTAGAATGGTTAGGCTATGATCAAATACCTGGTAGGTAGGCTGATGGAGAAAGATGTTAATAGTCAGAATACTAGTGAATATTGGAGGTATTTCAGGAAAGGGGTAAAGGTGGAGAAGCGGATGTTTATTTCTTGATATTATTAGTTGATTTCTTATATTATGTGGTGGGCGTCGAGTTGACCGATGATGCCTACCAGTACGCGTGTTTTGTACTGATACTACTCTTGCTATGTCTTTGACATAGTCTGTATGCAGGATTGGTGATGTTTCATTAGATGAAGACAAAGACAATCTCCAGCAGCTTCTATCCTTCCTTCCGCATGGTGGGAGCTATGTCATTTATTATATTGTCCAATTGTACCCTTAGTAGCTCTTGTACCTGTTTAGACTAGATTCTTGGGGTGTTATTTACTTTACAAGTACTAACTAGTAATTATTTCAAGAGATTTTATTTAAAAAGGATTTGTGTTTCTCATTTAATTTCGTATTTCGTAAACTTTCCGCACGTTTTAACTTTTGGGTTATGAGGGTTCTCCTACTTAGGTGTTAGATTGGATATCCGCATGGCCCGATGCGAGGTATTTCTATGTCATTTACCAATATATAAATAAATTATACGTTGCACTTTTGAGAGGGATTTCTATGTCAATAACTTGACTGTTCATTATGATAGAGCAACACATATGAATGAAAGAAGTATACAGTCGTAATATAGTCTAGAAAGAAGATTTATTTGAGGAAAGTTTCATTACATTCTATACAACAAAAAAAGGATACATAATTAACAAATCTAACTAAACTAAGAATATTACATGTACATGTATAGACAATATGAAATTATCATGACAACGGCAGACATGTCAAGACATGATGATCAATATGGACAATTGAAAATATTATATTAAAAGCATACACCTTTTAACATTGAAGGGTTGTGACATTTCCAAAGAGTTATAACTTTTCTGATGAGTTGTGACCTTTTCAAAGGATTGTGACTTTTTTACAGGGTTTCGACTTTTCCGAAGAGCTGTGACTCTTCAGAATGGTTGTGACATTTTCAAAGGGTTATGACTTTTCCGTTGAGTTGTGACCTTTTTGAAGGGTTGTGACTTTTCTAAAGGGTTGTGACACTTTTTTTAATAAGGAACAGTAAACATTTTTTCAACACTACCCTTTGTTAGCTATAAAAAGAGGGGTTTCCTCAAACTTTTAAACTAATTTTTTTTAAAGTTTTCCATTCTTCTTCTTCTTCTTCAAACATCAAATTTGTTATACCTTCTATATTTTATATTATATTTATTTATATTATATTATATTAAAAGAAGACATCATTTCACATTAAATGGTTACCACTTTGTCAAAACATTATGACTTTTTCGATGAGTTGTGAGCTTTCTGAAGGGTTGTGACTTTTATGATAAATAACATTATGCACATGCTCATTACACTCCCTAACATGAATGTTAAATTAATATAATACTCCAAGTAAAAAATATCTAATTTAGTATATCTTCTATATTTATATGATATTGTATTAAAAATAAGAACTCCAACAATACAATAATAACTAAGTAATACACTTTGGGGGAACATTCAATATTTATCATAAGAAAGTTTAAATATACAATTCATAGGAACTTATACTTTATCATTCGTTATATAACTGTTTACTTAAGTTTTTTATTTAATAATATTCACATTATTTTTAAAAAAATAGTGTAGTACATGGTTTGATATTCACGTGCAACGCACGTGCGTCAAAACTAGTTAATCTAAGTAAGAGAGAGATTTTTGCTTAACAACAAACCAAGAGAATTGAATGACATGGTAAAATTGCTATAAAGTTCAAGTGTATCAATATTCTGTTCTTTTTACACCTATAGTTTTTCTTTTTCATATCTAAAAAAAGACACTAGAAATATCCTCGTCACTTTCACAATAATGTTTTAGAAAACTAAATAATTTTTAAACACAAATTATTCTCAATAATCGACAATAAGAGGCCATATTTATAAGAAAACTATTATATATGCTCGAATAATGTCTTCTTATTATCATATATGTATAAGAAAACATAAATCACCATCAATTGATTTAATATTTAATGCAAGAAAATTAGAACCAATTAGTATTCTATAAGATTCCACCAAATGTTCTATCATATTAAATAGTTGGCTTACTAGGTGAAAACATATCCAATATTTTCTATAAATAATTGAAGAGAAAATCAACAGTTACAAATATTGAATATTTAATAAAATTATTTAAATAGTTTATAAATGGGCCGTTTTGAGAAAACGTTACAAATATTAAAATAGTAGTTTATTAGATTATTTATTAATTTGATTCTTTTAATTTTGCATTAGTATTAAAATTGATTCCATGATATACATTTAGATGTGAATGAGTATTTTACATATGATTACAAATTAATAATCGTGACTTCATTAATATCAAATTTAGGTTAAAAGGCTTGATATACCCCTCGACATTGTGAATAAGTATTTATATACCCCCTCATTTATAAAACAGTCACATATATACTCCTACGTACCTTTACACAATAGAGCAGATATACCCTTTTCGACTGAAGTAAATAAGAAAATAAAAAAAAATCTTTCATTCCTAGTAAAATAAAATCTATAGAGGGGTGTATTTGACCCTTTCTCACAAAGCTCAAGGGTATGTCAGATCTAGTATACACCGTAATTTCTTCCTATATATATATATTTATTTATTTTTTTAAAAAAACTATACGAGGACAAAGTCCAAGTGCCACAAACATCCAGTGTTATTAAATGCCTCCAAATTCACTAACGAGGGTGGAAAAATAACTAGAAATTAAAGTTAACATAGGAAAATTAAAGCATCTGACATGATAATGAATAACGAATAAAGTTGTAGAAATCTTACTTGTATTGTCTGACTTGATATAAGAGTGGGTGCTAGTATGAATTTTGTGTTATCAATTTGGTTTTGTAGAACCTGTAAATAATGCACTTAATTTTTAATTATTTAAAAAGAAAAAAGTAAAAAAAATATTATCTTTTGAATCTCTTCTCTAAATTTTACTCATTTAAAAATAAATTTGTTTTTATCAAATTTCATAAACTCTTTTGCTTTCTGAATGGTCAATACTAAAATGTTTTAGCTATTATCAATGGTAAAAAAAGCAATCAAGTAAGAAAGTTTTAAGGAAAACATAATAATTAATGAATAGTTATCTTAAATTAATAATAAGAACTTCCGTATCTTCGAAAAATCAAATATAGAAAACCTAACCCAAAAATTTATCAAATGATTAATGCATCTCAAAGAATAAATAAAAAAAATATTGAGCGAGTAACTTAGTTAGACGGCAACGTACCACAACTTGAGCACCACTAATTATTGGCATATACGAAACTATTTCGCGACAAGTGTTCATTTCCAGATCTGAGGAAGCCATGTATATATGAAGATGTAAAGAAATAAGTATTCAACATAAATCTCAAGAATGAGAGGTGAGAAGAATATGTATTGAGGGATTAGTCTATATATATAATCAAAATTGGAAGAGAGAAGATTTTATTGAATACATATGAGGTTACAATTAATATAATCATTTATGTTGAATATGCTCTTTTGAAAATATGATAATTGTATTCCTTCTATTTGGACTTTTTTTTAAAATTGAAATCTGGTCAATTACTTATTCATTGCTTTAACATGTAGATAATATGACAATTTATCATAATTTCTCTTTTTATGTGAACATAACTAATAGGTTAAGCAAAAACTTACTTGTTCTCCATTTTTTAGATTATTAATAATCAAAATTTTAAAGTTGAACTTTAAGTAGCTCATATTTGCTTACTTCACAAAATTCAGTTTAGATACACTATACCTTTTAGACACTTAAGCTCGTATGATTTATAGGTTAATACATACTATTTAAGTTGAATTTCACTTAAAGTCAAGTTATTAATTTATGATATATATTTATGAAATTTGTAACGCATAACACATATAATTTCCAATAATTTTTTTGATGCATGACGATCACAAAAAACTTTATAAAATAAGCTCATGTTGCATTAAAGATAATATAGAAATATATCTTCTCCAAAGGGATTAGTAGAAACAATGTTCAAATAATTCTTGGCTTAACACTATAAAGGAGAATTAATTCATTTGATGGAGATGGTTATAAACCACAAGTGATTGACTCAAATTGTAAACAACTAGAACTAATTATGAAAAAAATTGAGAAATAACAATTTATTAACAATGAGAGGAGTTAAGACAATATTAAACTTAGTACCATAATGGAGCTTTTGAACTTGAAAGGTGTATTCATAGTTATAACGGGTGATGATCTAAATAAGAACTTAATGAACTTATGGGAACTTTCTGGTCTTTTGAGATACCCTGAGTTAGTCAAACTACCACCCGTTGGAGGTTGTTCCTAGTGTCACTTTCTAGAGAAACAACAATATGGTTGTAACACCTCACAACTCTACTCTTAGAGTCTGAATCATTCACCGTAATTATATTTTCTTAAGTTGGATGATGTCCTACTTGCTCATATCTTTTAATGTCCTTTAACAACTGTAGCACGAGTATCAGAAGCGATTTAGGGTTATAAAGGACCTCTAACACCAAGCTAGGTTCAAAATATTTCTATCAGCTAAATTTTTACAAGAGTCGTTATAATGTCAACTTCAATCGACCACATCTCTTAGAATATGAAGATTAAGTGACCCAAAACCTATGAAATCTAAAGTCTAAGAGTGTTCTTTTCAACTCCGCAAAGTTTACATCAAACTGAGTTCGGTATAAAACTTTATGGCTGATTTACTAGAGACAGTTTAACCTGGTAGAAGCTTCGCGATGAGTAAATGTGGACCTCATTGTCAACTCGAATAAAATTTTGACTTCCAGCTCTTATAATTTATTTTCTTAAGTGTATTTTTGTTCGAAAAACCTTTAGGGAGTTATCTAAATAGCCCTAAACATGTAGAAAATGATTTTTTTCATAAATAAAATTCTCTCATTCATTCTAAATTCCTACACTAAAAAAAGCATGGCTAGGGTTCATTTTCCAAGATTTTACTTCAAGATTCGTCCCCATGGTATGTAAGGCGTCAATGTGAGTATTCATTTCCCTCTCATGCCTAAAGTATTTTGGTTCTCGAGAAACTCTTCAAGATTTTTGGATGGAAAGCTAGGGTTCCAATGAAATTGTGATTTTTCCTCATGAACTCATATTTTCATTATTTCACATTGATTTAAAATAGAATTGCACTAATTTAGCATGATTACTATGGTCTCTTATGCATTTTTTACATTTAAGCATTAAATCAAGCATGATATGATTTACAACCTAAATAGAGGTTATTTTTTAAGGAATGAATATTGAGCTTAGCCGCACGTGTGATATGAATCATAATAGATTTATATACCTGTGAGCAATAAATAAAAACATGTTTCAGGAGGACTATTTAGTACAGAGAGGATAGAGGTTTTAAAAATGAAAGTCCCATAACTACGTGCCGATGTAGGATTATGTTTCACCACTTTGAATGTGGACCTTTAGCCCTTTGTGGCACATGTTAGTGGATCCACATAAGATAAGATAAGGTTCTATACCCTGGAAAAGTATATGACAACCCATCCACTTAGAATTATAAGTTGGGCTTCATGAGCTCAAATGACATATGTCATTTAGAAGATACTCCCAAATTTATGCATATTTTATGATATTTCATTAACTACTTTTGATGTATATTAGTTATGCTATTTTATGTTATGATAATTCAAGGCTACTGATTTAGACTCATCTTTATGCTTATGTTTCTGAAAGAAGGTCTACAAACTAATATTTATGCATATTTTCCAATTATCTCTTTTCAGTTCATTTATTATGATTATAAATTTACATTTTAGAATCATTATTTCATTGTTTCCTCTATATGTTTATTTATACGAATATGTTAGTTCCCTTACATTCTCATTACATTACACATACTGACACATACAATTCTCTGTGTTGTATCCATTTATGAGGTAGATATTGGTGCTTGTACTCTGACTTGTGTCTAGTAAGGTTGCAACATTTACAGTTAGCACTTGGTGAGCCCTCCTCATTTGGGATCAAGATAAGCCTTCCTCAGTTGGGAACGAGATGAGCCCTCCTCAGTTGGGACGATAAAAGCAGACTCAAACCGGATCATCAACTGAGGTTTAAACACTTGAAGTATGGAGCAAAAAGAAGGTGAGCTTAAGCATGATTGGTAATTTGAATGATCTCAGGGAGCCCGACTAACGTCGTCGAGCGAGTAGTACATTAAATTTGGGGCTGAATTGGGAAACTATCATATCACACCTTGAGCCTACAACCTGGACGTGTCTGACAGTTGAGAACCATTGTTGGTCCCAAAGCGAACCCTTGGCCTAGTTGACTACCTAGTTGAAGACTTACTCAAGCGATAATAGGCTTAAAACATAAATCGATCTCAAAGTAAAACTCAATAAGAATGTCTTAAAGTATTCATTGAAATAATAATAATAATTTGCAAAACATATTTAAAGGAAAGAATGCACGGAGAGACTCCTCGAATCTATTTATATATTAAGCCTGTAATGTTTAAGATAGGTGTCGGGACAAGACCCACAACGCCTCCAAACAACTAGACTGAAAGGAAATTTGAAGTCCTCCGGAATACAAGGTGGATCACAAAAATTGTCTGGAGTTTAGAGTGATCTCAACAGAGTGCCAATTGATCCTAAACACATGTATCTACATCATAAAAAAATGGAGGTTCAATGACATGAGTACATTTGAATGTAAGAGTATGTAATATACATGAGGAAAAATAATTGAATGAAAGGAATGCAATAGGTAATAATATATTCAATTTGAATGTAAAGAAATAAAGGAGTTAAATCATTTAAAGCTTTACAAAATACTTTCTCATTTCTGAACTCAACATAAAAGTGATATAAAAAAATACACTATAATCCTATTGGGACATTCTCTAACCGACAACCATCACTATGAGCTACGTGATGATACAATGTCTTGTCCATGCTGCCAAAATTGTCCTATATCATGCCGGGATATAAAGTCCCTCAACTAAGTGGATCCACTAAGCAATAAGGATTCATCTAAAAAGTATGATCATGTGCCCATGTTGGAAAGACAAGGTTTATGGGGACAATCAGTTGTCTAAACTCCTATATCAGTGCTCAATACTACTCTCAATAATATATACTCTTGCTCAAACGTATAAAACATGCTCTTTCTCTAGTTTGAGATAATCTCTCAAAATATCCTCTTAAAAGAGGTGACTGCTTTGAAAAATTTCATAAACTTATTGCTCATTTAGAAAACATGGTTTCTCTTTGGTCAATGTAAAAATACATTTTAGGTTGAGATAGTTACTTAAAAGGGGCCTCTTTAAGGGGCAACTTCTCTATACTCAATCTTTCTGAAAACTCTTTTTACTTTTCTCAAAATAATATTCTCTTTCTTCATGTAAAAATGAAACATTTCAGAAATACTTAGTTCTCTTATACTCTTGCTTAAATCTTGGTTAAGCTCTTTCTCAAACTCCTCTTTACTTTCTCAAGACTCAGTTTAAACAATTACGTTTTGTTTTAAAGATTCTCAATAAGAAGTCAATTACTACTCAGAAAATTTGGTTCATACTAAATAAATAGACATGAACAATCAACTCAAGAATCTCAATGCAAGATATAGCAACTCAATAATAGGAAATGGAATTCAATAATTAATAACTGAAGAACTCAGAACTTAATATCAACTTATCTCAAGAATAGTCAAATCTAGGGCTAGAACCTTAGATTACTGTATTATAGATTTCAAAAGTAGATGTAGGGTGTGAGGAAGAACTTGTTCAACACTATGATAGCCTTACATACTTGGAAGAACAAAGCTCTTGAAGTGGTTTGAAGAAAAACTTGATTGAAAGACTTGAAACCATAGCTTTTGTCTTTCTTGTGACTTTCTTGGAGATGAAGGGTGGAGAAGAACCTTGGATTTAAGACCTGAGGATTCTTAAAGAGAATCTTGAACCTGGGGCCTTTAGATCTTGAGAGATTAAAGAAATCCCTTTCTTGGAGTTCTTGATCTTGGGAAGAATGTGAATTGGGGGTTTCGAGAGTTGTTATACGTATAAATATGTTATAAGGTTGTAATATGGACTTAGAGGAGTTGATTTAGGGTAAAAGATCAATAATACCCTTCTAGAAACTAAAAAAAAAAGATAAGAATCAAGGAAAACAACCTTTTAATGAATCCCGTCGGCCAAATTAGCAATCCAGAGGTTTCCTCGCAAAAAAATACTCAGCGGATTGCTTGTTGGAACTTTCTATCACCCAACTGGACATAAGCTTGAGGTTTTCAGGACTATTTGACTAGTTTATTCGGCCATTCGCCAACTCCTTCGGCGGATCACCAATTGAGTAGTTGCATTCGCCCAATTTCCTTGCCTAGGTATATTTTAATAAAAGAATTATAACTTTTTACTCTAAACACGGAATAAGACAAACTTGGGTGCATTGGAAAGAAGACTCATAGACCTTTTATTTTGCAGGTCGTAAGCCACCTAATTAATTATATTCTAAGAGATATCGGTTTTTGAATTTGAAATTTATATGAACTTACGATAACTTAACCAATAGGAATGTTATGAACTTCACTTGGTTTTTGATGTCCCTTATGACCCTTGATCACTTTAGATACCCTTGATACACTTGGTAAGGATTTTATAAGACATGATAAAGTAGAAAATAACCTTGTTCATGCTCAAATACTTATGACGAACAATTCAAATTTTAAGAGTAGAGTTGCGAGGTGCTACAAAATGATTCGGGTCTTAGCTTAGAAATTTTTGGGGTGTTACAATATCTCCATCTTGGGATCATTCGTCCTCAAATGATGGCTGAAATGAGTATGGAAAGGGAAAACATTTACTCTTACTATCTTTCTAACTTTTGAACTTTCCTACTAACATAGGTAGAACTATTTCATACTAAGAGTTTGGAAATTTTTATATCACATAAGTAACAAACAATATGAGTTTGAATATTACTACTATGCCTTAAGAAATACAATTGCTAGCTTTCAAGCCTAGAAACACCTCTAAAGCATGCTCTCCTTTATAAATACCGCACCTCATTAGCTGCAACTCATCTCCTACAAGAGTTTATGAGTACTCTTACCAAGGTCTAAGTTGAACTGGCTGATCTTACTATCTTCAAGCCTAACTCTAAATGACAAGGTGCTAAACATGAGATGCTTACACTAATCTAAACCACATGATTCAGGTTTTAAACATCTATAGAGAATCTCATCCCAAGAATACTACTCTTTACCACCATATTCAACCAACCTCGATCCCTAATCAAGAATCACCTAATGCATTATGCATTCCTCCACATGTTATCAACACCTCATTCAAACCTAGAACTATAACTCATCCATGGACTCCTACTAACTAATATTTCTAAAAATTTCTCATTCTCTCGTCATCTCTACAATTTGAAATTTCAGGCATTACTACCATGAATTGACTAACTACTCTCATCTAACTATTACTCATAGTAAAACTTCATCTCATCATCCCTCCACCTTTATAACTGTAGATGGAATAAGCATACCATCACTACCAACATAAGAAACATTAACCTTCTTCTTCTATCACTACTTAACTACTATCATCAACATCACTCTCTAACTATGAACGATCACCGAAATAGCTTTAGGGCGAAAGATCATAAACACGATTCATTCGAGAATTCTAAAATAAGAATATGGATGATATAATATTATGTTACTAGGTAATGAGAATAAATCATGAATTCATGAGATTGAGCATACTATGAGACATGAATACTTATATTAATAGTTTCATATCAAGAGGCTGATATGCGTAACTTTATGGAGTAAGATTGAGATTAATGAGCTAAAGACTGTGCCCCTCATTTTGGGGACTGAGCATCAATGTGAATCTGTTTGAAGTGTATGGACATAAGTCATGAACACAATTCTCATATTGGGGACATCAACAAGATTTAGTAACAACTAAATTTTGAGGAATACACTAGAGTGTGAATGGATTGATATAACACCATAACTCCATATGAACACATCATTATATGATTCTCCACACTTGACTTGATTTCTTATCTTATCATCTCCCTCTTATGTTGAAGCTGACACATTAAAGTTATGGATCTATTCCATTATCTCTACACTATTATAGATACATTTACACTAATACTTGGGAAAAACTAATATCATCGCTACGGAATTTCCATATGCATGTACTAAGATTCCTTCAAAGACCTCTTTCTTACATGATTCTCTTAACCTCTTCTCAATGGCTTATAAAGTCACTTGGTCTAACTCTTAATAGTGTGACTTCTGCTTCTTAGTCTGTAAATGCCACCTTTATATGTTCACATCTACCCAACTACATGAAACTTGAACTATATTTAAGAGGCTCATCATTAGCTATATATGATCCCTTCAACCACCCTCTAAAGGGCAATAAATAATGCTCACATCAGCCTACTCCACACCTACAACTTGAAAAAACTATCTAAGCAATCATGAAAGAACGAAGCATAAACTTAATTGGAACCTCGTCTGACTACATATGATCTTAGGTACAGCTCTTAATGCTCTTGTTAATCTAATGGCATAGCCACACTTCATTGCTCTCAACTAAGGGTCATAATACCACACTTGTTAATTTAATTCCTCATCTACTTTATGTCAAACCTACTAGATCAAATCTCGAAACTAACATCATCACCCACTAATACCTCATGACAAGTAGTCAATCATTATCTACCAGTCTACCTATTTATTGTTTATCATCACAACTTTTTTCACAACCTAAGTACAATTTACCCATTCACTATACATCCTTTCCTAATTACTTCTATAACTCTATAAATATCAAGGGGCTCTCCTTTCAAATTCATAAACCCAGTTTACATCTATCACCTCATGAATACTTTGTTCTTTTATTATATACCTATACTTGGCCTTCACTAATGTAGTGTTACATTGACATAAAATCTCTTTTGGTTAAATTATACTCTAACTTATCATGACTGGTAACTATTCCTCTACCTTCTATCATGATGTAACACCCCTCAAAATGAATTAGGATGAACTAGAGCCAAGAGCTAGGGTTCTATAGTGTGTCGTATGTGAAATAGTTTCGTAGATGAGACTTTATGTGTTGTGAATGAGGATTTTAATGGTAGGGCATAAAGGTGTGCATTAGACCTAGTGTCCTAGATGACCTATAGGTGTTTGGTGGTGCATGGGAAGGGCAGCCACCAAGGCAAAAGGGCAAGCCTAAGCCAAAGGCCAAGGCTGCCCAAGCTAGGCAGCCACTCCGTAAGAGTTCACGACCACCTTTACGACCAGTGGTGTGGACCACGGTCCGTGAAGGGGTCCTTGAAGATGACTTAGACACTTGGGAGGCAAAGACACTGCCCCAAGTTCACGAGGCACTTCACGAGACGTTTACTTGACCACGGCCCGTCAAAGTGCCCGTGAAGGTGCCTTAGCAAATTAGGGTGGTTGAGGGCCAAAAAGGGTCCCATCGTTTCTATGCTCTCCAAGCTAACAAGGAAGCAAATCCGGATGAAGGTGCCGGTAACCATGGACCACGGGCACCACCACGGACCGTGGTTTCCTTCAAGGACTCTTCGTGAGGATGAATCCTCCTATCTTTTTGGGCTATAGAATTGGAGAAGATCCCCAAGGATTCTCTCAAGCTCAAGGAGGAAGAAGAAGTGGAACCTAGGGTTTTAGATTTCAAACTTTCTTCATCAAATTTTTGTGGGATTCATCAAGTTTAAGGTATGGTTACCCTTGATCCTTGATTATCCTTTCTTTCAAGGAGTCCATTCAAAAGGGTTTCAAAAGTCTTCAAAGAACAAAAGGCCTAATTTCTATTCTAAGCATGGGTTCATTGATAAATTGTTTTCAAAAGCATTACATTGGTGAATTAAAGTATAATTGATGATTTTATATGAACTTTCTTCATGAATCCATGTTTTCACTAAAACCCTAAATTTGCTATGAAGTGGGTCTATTTCTGTAAATTCAAAGTTGATGAAATATGTGTAAAGTGAATTGTATTGATATCTCTTGTGTTGTTTAATGCTTATTCATGATTAATTGTTGATAATGGGTGAATTAAGGGTGGTAAGCCTTATGGGTGAAGTATTGATGATTGCTTGGATTTTGGTGATTTTGGCTATGGCTTTGGATTATGGTAAGAAAGCTGGAACTCTCTTTATTGAATAGATTGTTGTTGGTAGGTTGAATCCACCTTTGGTGGAAGTGTTATATCTTATTCTTGTATGGTATTATTGTGAATTGAAACCATGAAGGGCATTATATGAGTGCTAATATATTGTTGTATTTTTTATACATATATGAGGCTATATGTAAAGTCCTATATGAAGCTATATGTAAAGTTTGTGTGAAGCTATAATGTGAAGAGGTTCTAATGGTATTAAAGTGATATTGTATAGAGTGTTATTATGCTAATATGAAAGCATGTTTCTCTCGAAATGGTGATATGTGGTGAGAATGGACTATGATGACTCTTTATAAGATGATGTTGTAGTTCATATGCTAGACTTGAGTATCTTGTCTTGTGTCATGAAAGCTTGATTATATATATGAATGTTTGGTTGGGCTATGACTTAGTAATGGAGCTCTTCCTATAAATGCTAAAAGAGGAATTTTAGGACAAGACTTGAATTGGTAGACTTAAGCATAGTGCCTTTTCATGAGTCTAGCTTTCCTAAGTAAATGTATAATGTTGAAGGATGGGCCTTAGGATGGATGGAGCCGGAACGGAATGAGAATCCTTATCTAAGAAAGTCAAATGAACTATCCTTATGAACCTAGATTGGCTATGACTAAGAAATGGGGCCTTTCTTGGGAAGAGGTACTATGAGTCGGTTGAACTAGAAAAGGAACCCTCTCTAGTACATATGTGATTGAATACTCTATGGAAACCAAGGCTAAGCACCGAGTGGATGTGGTTAGGATGGTGGCCTAGTTGAGCATGAGATTAGGCACAATGAACATCCTTGGACATCTCTTAAACCATGTGCCAACATGGGTTGCTTTTAGTTCTACCCTTGGCAAGTAGAACAACCTCCACGGAGTAGGATAGACTCCGGATTCCATACCTTGCTAGTGTGGTCTATGTCGGTTAAGGCCTATTTCCATCATATGGGATATGCACTCTAATATTGGATAGGTTCTACAACGTGTAGGTAGTAGTATGAGATGCTATCTACACATGGCACGAGTAGGCTTAGAAGATACTAAAGTGAGTTCCCTAAGCCTTAGGGCTATTATGTGGTTGTCCCCTATATGCTTGTGTGTCTCCTAAATGGTTTTATAAAGAATGTTGACTTAGTATGTTATAAGGTCATGATAAAACCCTTGTCTATGGTAACTCTTAGGAACACTTAGGTGTATATGAAGAGGTTTTATGGGCGGTCACTTCATTATTCACTTAAGTGTGGCTTAGGGTGACTTGAGATAGAGGCTTAAATGGTAATGAAGGACTTACTTTGCTATCTTTTTTAAGTATTGAGTTGTAAATGATGTGAATATGGTCTTATTTGTGAATGGTGACTTTAAATGTTGGTTTATGCTTGTGGTTGTAAAGGTTTGTTAAAGAAGGTCTTAAAAGCATACATTTCTTGTAAATGTCCATTGTTCATGTTTTCTTGCATGGTAATCATACTTAGTACTTATTGTACTAATTCCATATTTCTCTATTGTTACAAGTGTAGGTGGTGGAAAGTGAAGAGATCTTTTGAGGAAGCTTGGGATATTGACTCTTCTCAAGAAGCTTGGTATGTCCTCATATATTCGAGGACATAGTTGTTACCTTTCTATTATTTCCACTTAGACATTGTATAAGACTAATATTTTGTTGTAAAGTGTCATGCCCCTAAGATGTTCTATTCGTGTCTAAGATGGTACATGAGACTTAGAAATTCTACTTCGTTACATTTGAAAGATTTGATGAGTATTATGAACTTGTTTTAAAAAGTGTTTAAATTCCTTACGGTTTTTATTACCGAATGCGATGAATGAATGCTAAGGCTTGTATGAGACCTCCGAGAGGTCGAATACGCATGTAACAGCTAGGGGGTGCTCTCGGGTCGTTACACATGAAATCCATATAAAATTATTACTCCTTAGCCTACACATAAGGGAAAACTCCTCATAATGGCTTACTGGGTAGATCACTACAACTATACACTTAACTCAATATATGTCCCCATTTCTTTAGGTTACTACACTTCCAAATGCAAACTTATAACTCTGAGCACTTCTACTACTACTGCTCATAACATTTCATCTCATACTATCTTACAATTGATATATAATACTATCCAAGCTCTCAAAAACACACTCCTCTCATAATGGACATCACCTGAAACAAGGT
Source organism: Solanum tuberosum (assembly GCF_000226075.1). Taxonomy (NCBI): domain Eukaryota; kingdom Viridiplantae; phylum Streptophyta; class Magnoliopsida; order Solanales; family Solanaceae; genus Solanum; species Solanum tuberosum. The sequence goes on along the minus strand of NW_006238933.1, from coordinate 2,940,912 downwards.
TTTATGAAGAGAATCTGAGAGAACATATTGCTTTTAGCTCGAATGCACGAGTCATCTGAAGAAAGAGGCATTCTTTTGAATCAATACTCTTAATGCACACTAATTGGCTTCTCTCATGCCCTGTGCAATCTTTTTACTTTCTGACCACTTTTGCTGAGAGTAACTTATCAATAAGAATCTGGGCTTTGCTTTTCAACCACCTTTAGTATGAGGGGTAGTCAACTAAATTTGTGTAACGTAGGAGTTTGAATAAGTTTCTAATGACAGAGTTCTATTGCGAGATTTAGAGTATGAAAGAAGGGAAACTTTTCTTAAATGTCTATAGTCCCCAATTTATAGAAATGGGTCCCTCATAACCATATATAAGATCCTGCTACCACAGCTTCATAGATGATATGCTTAAATTACACCTCCCTAAAGAAGTATAAGCAATCGTTATCAAGTAAAGAACCCATCTTGTAAGTTGGGGTCGATCCCATAAGGAATATGGTTCAGACTTAAACTTAACTAACAATAATTTCCGTTTAGTCTAACTATTTCCGAAAACAAGTAATTAAATGGGGGTTTTTTGTGTAAACAGGTAGTATATTGCTGATTGTTAAGTAACAAGTAAGCAAGATTCAAACTTCGTTGTTATCAAAAGGAGAGAGAAACTAGGGCGTATGTGTTACCAACGAGCTCTTAATGCAGTCTTCCTAGTAATAGTAATCCTTTCCTATTGTTTTACATGCAAAGTTGGTAAGAAACGTATCCCTAAGTGGTTGGTCCTCCAAGTAGGGAATTTCACTACGCACCTTTGTCCGGCTACGAGTGTATACTTTACTAAACCTTACCTCTGCATCAGATTAGACATCACATCAATGTATGACTTAGTTTTCACCCTCGCACCAATTGACATTGGACTATTAGATAGCATCCACTAAATCTTTGTTGTTAATTCTTTTCTCATTAATCATCTCCTTGCTCCGACAAGTAGCAACAAGGTGAGTTCTAACGTTGTGCACCGTTAAAAAAACTTCTAAGCGAAAGAATTAACAATGCATGCATAAACACTATTCAAGAATTACTTAATTATTAATCATACTTTGTTAATTTGCTCATGGTTCCCACAACCCTAGTTGTGGATTTAGCTACTTATGCTTGAAAGAGCACAATTCATGTTTTGATAAAGAGAATTCATGAACTTACGATAGAGTAGAAGAAACCCGAAATCTCCAACTGAATTTCAAAGTCAAAATCTTGTAAAACAAAATCCGAAAATCAAATTGCTAAAGTTGCAAGTTCATTCCACAAAATACCAAGAACTAAAAGTGAACAATATTGTCTAACCCCCAAAAGTGAGGTTTACATCCCCTATTTATAGAAAAACATGTCCTAAACAAAAGGAAACAACAGAAGTGTAGACACATAATTTTTTACTGAACTTAAGTTTAACACCATTTTTAGAGCTCAGATATTTTATAAAAATCTAAATTAAATATTTTGAATTTTACCTTATTTTTGTAAGTATATTTTAAAAGATTTAAAAACTACAAAAAGATAGAGTCACACTTTAACGTAGGTTTTATTGTCAATTTTTAAAAATAAATGAAAGATTACAAAAAATATATATTATTTTAGATTAAGTTTTTATAAATAAGCTAGCATGTTTAATTATATTTCTTTTACTAGCTATTTGACTTTTTCTTAGATTTTTATTAATTTATAATAATTAGTTGATATTTTATTATAATTTATTATTTATATGTATAGTTAATTATTATTCTCTTCTTTTAAAAAATAAGAAAACTAAAAAAATTAAAAATAATAATCTAAGTAACCTGCACAATACCCACCGCAACCCCACTATCCCTATACTACACCCCACTACACTCACCACCCCACCATTTTCCCTCTCCACACACACGTGCAGCCCCTCCCTTACACCTAAATACATACTACAATACCCACACATACTGATACAGACACAACACATCACACACAAAAACGTACAGGAAAACAGAAGAAGAAAAATTCAGCAACATACTTATCCTCCCATACATACAACATACATATTCCTCTTCGTATTACATATACTTTTTTTCTTCCTTTCCACTCCAAAACAAAGGTTGAATTCGATGTTTCTTTTCGCGGTTTCAAGTTCGTGGCTTCTGATTGTTTGTCCTTTCTTCTCGTGAACTAATTTTCACAAGAGGTAAAACTTATTTATATTCCATTTTTGTATGATGTTATGCCATGATTGTGTAGGAATTGATTTTAATATATTAAAGTTGTTCAGATTTCACATGTGTTTAATATGTTAATATTCTTTAATGTTATAATATTTAAATATATGTGAACCTGTTATATCCTTAAGTTTAGAATAAAATTTGTATAATATGATAATTATTCATTGTATGCTAAAAAGGGGTATGACATTTACTTATTTTATTGGGCGTGTGGATGCTATATTGTACTTTTATAAAATAGTTGAGGTTTTGATATGATACATTTCAAATTTTCGTGTTAATTGTTCTCCTGTACGTATGCTTATTAGTTTGTTTATGTGGATTATTATGGATCATTTTCTGGTATAATAATGATTATTAGTAGGTGGTATAATTGACATCAATTCGTATTAATTGTAGTTTGACTTATGTTATTTTGCTGGGCACAATGGTATACTATATTGATTTAATTTAGTTTTGTTTTAATAGTAAATTTGTTCATAAAAAATAATAATCTAAATAGGGTACTAGTGTTTATTGACTTAATGTTGATTGTATATGTCCAACTCGAGTGGTGACTATCATACAATGCCCATCATTCTTCAGATTCTGGATTGTGTTTCTATGAAGTGTGCCAGACTGACGTGGGTTCATTGTAGTAGACAACTGATTAAGGTTCTGCTCAAGTTGCTTGATCGACAATGCATGGGCATCAACTTTTTGATCGATTCTAGATAAGTCATTTCGCATCTCCTTCACATTCTCATTAGTCGCATCAAACCTCTTCATCATCTTCTGCATCATATTCTCAATGCGTGACATATTACCCCAACTTCCCTATTGCTAGATTCCCGATATGCAGGTGGAACATAGGGCCCAACCCTCTCATTTATGTTACCATAGTTGTTATGATAGTAATTGTTATCACGATTGTAGTTCCCATCTCGGACATACTTTCATTCTGGATTGTAGTTTCCATAGTTCTGACCTTGGTTTCCTTGACCTTGGCGCCAATTATCTATGTTGGAACCTTGGGCGTTGGCTCAGAAACACCCCGTCTGATCATTCACTAAATAAGCATCCTCCTCATAGTAACATTCCTCAACTGGTGCTGGTGGAGTTCTAGTCAGATAGTTTACCTCTTTCACTTTCTCTACACCTCCACTCATATGCTTCAATACCAACCCAAGTTCTGTCCTCATCTAAGTCATCTCCTCACGAATGTCATCACTAGATTGATCTGGTGCGACTTGAACAACGAATGTGCTTCTTCCAGTATTAGTTTTTCTAGTGCTCAATGCCTTATTATTCCGGGAAATCTTTTCCAATTTTTCAGCGATCTTCTCAAAAGTGCACTCACCATAGGATCCTATAGCAATAGTATCTAGCATAGCCTTTCCGTTGTGATCCTGCCCTCTGTATAAATACTCTTTCAATGACTCGTCATCTATACGGTGATTTGGAACACTTTTAATGAGCACAATGAATATATCCCAAGAACTGCTCACAGACTCTCTAGGTAGTGCAACAAAATTATTCAACTTGTCCTTGTCGTTAAGCTTCTTAGATACTGGGAAATACTTTTACATGAACACTTGATACAATTGGTCCCATATATGAATTAAATTATATGGAAGCTCAGCAAACAACACTATAGCAACACCGTTCAAAGATAGAGGGAAGACTCTCAACCCTATGACATCCATATCCAACTCCAGTCCCCTCACACAACTCTTACAGACACTTCTCAATTTAGCCAAGTGACCATGCATATCTTCCGAAGCTTGCCCAGAAAATAACCCTCTCGCTGTAAGCATCTGCATCAGACTACTCGTCACCACGAATGTATGCCTTGGAGGTAGAGGAGGGAGAACAATAGGTCCTTATGATTCAACGGTATTGAAGTTGACCTTGTAGTTATCACGCAACCTCAGTTTTGGTGGATTTTGTACCCTGAATGCATCTCCGAGTAGGTTACCACCATGAACCTGAGCATTCTCATTACCAACTCTAGGCGGTTACAATTCAACTCCATCCTCATGTTTATTTATGATTGGATTATTATGGACCCCTTGATTATTCATTTTTCTTGATGTTTTGCTTAGTTTCGGATCATATAGGGTCAATGGTTCGCTTAGACTCCGTGTACTTGGCAGACACTAGAGTAGAAACCTGTAGAAAATAAAAACAAAAGAAGACGTAAAATCAGGAAATAATTGACAAAAGTTCAATAATGTAGTTAAACTTAATCTAAAAGCCTTATTCCTCGGTAGCAGTGCCAAAATTAGATACGCTCAAAATACACATCCCTAAATAAGTATAAGCGATCGTTATCAAGTAAAGAACCCAACATTTAGGTTGGCGTCGATCCCACAAGGAATATGGTTCAGATTTAAACTTAACTAACGATTATTTCCATTTAGTCAAACTATTTCCGAAAAAAGTAATTAAATAGAGGGTTTTGTGTAAACAAATAATATATTGCTGATTGTTAAGTAACAAGTAAGCAAGATTCAAACTTTGTTGTTATCAATATGAGAGAGAAACTAGGGTGTATGTGTTCCCTACGAGCTCTTAACGTAGTAATCCTAATAACATTAATCATTTCCTAGTGTTTTACATGCAAACTTGGTAAGATAAGTATCCCTAAGTGATTGGTCCTCCAAGTAGGGAATTTCACTACGCACCTTGGTCCGGCTACGAGTGTATACTTTACTAACCCTTACCTCTACCTCAGATTAGACATCACATCAATGTATGACTTAGTTTTCACCCTCGAACCAATTGACATTAGACTATTAGATAACATCCACTAAATCTATGTTAGTAATTCTTTTCTCATTATCTACCTTCTTCGTCCGACAAGTAGCAACAAGGTGAGTTCTAACATTGCGCACCGTTAAAAAGTCTTTTAAGCGAATGAATTAACAATATATGCATAAACACTATTCAAGAATTACTCAATTATTAATCATACTTTGTTCATTTACTCATGGTTGCCACAACCCTAGTTGTGGATTTAGCTACTCATTCTTGAAATAACACAATTCATGTTTTGATAAAGAGAATTCATGAACTTACGATTAGAGTAGAAGAAACCCGAAATCTCCAATTGAATTTCAAAGTCAAAATCTTGTAAAACGAAATCCGGAAATCAAATTGCTAAAGTTGTGAGTTAATTCCACAAAATACCAAGAATTAAAAGTGAACAATATTGTCTAACCCCTAAAAATGAGGTTTACATCCCCTATTTATAGAAAAACATGTCCTAAATAAAAAGGAAACAAAATAAGGAAATAAACTTCTGAAACGCGGCTTTGATCGATGACTCGACCTACGGATCGTGGGTTGACTTACGATTCGTAGGTCCACTCCATTGGTCAACACATAGAACTTTTTCACCAGAGGCTGGAACCTTCAACTCCCAGTTTATCATCGACGGACGTGCAAGATGGAGCGTAGGTCCACACTTAGGATTTTCATCAGGTACTGGAACTTCAACTCCAGTTCATGAACGACGGATGTGCAGTTAGGACCGTGAGTCGACCTACAATCCATGAGTTGCATCCATGGTTCCTCACTTGGTCAGACTTCTCTGATGCTCCATCTACGCCTACCCATCGACAGACATTTGAAGGACCTACGGTCCGTGGATTGTGTCATTTGTTGGCTCCTTCTGCAATATTTCAGCTGTCATCTTACTCAACCGCATCTAAGCCTATTTCCTGCAAACATAACATATGAAACATTATTTCTACTACAAAATGGCCCTAGACACACACAACTCTTAAGTAAAATAAATAAAAAATAATGTAAACTCACGGTATATCAATAGACACCCTAGAACACTTGAACTTTGTGCTCTGATACCAAGTTTTTCATGCCCAGAGCCTTCACCTTAGACCTGGCCGACACTTGAGAACCATTGTTGGTCACGAAGCGAACCTTTGGCCTGGCTGACTAATTAGCGGAAGACTTACTCAATCGAGAATAGGCTTAAAACAGAAATGTAAAACTCAATAAGAATGTCTGAAAGTACTCATTGCTATAATAATATTAATTTGCAAATCATTTTTAAATGAAAAAATGTACTGAGATACTTCTCGAGTCTATCTATCTATGAAATCTCTAATGTTTAAGATAGATGTCTGGACAATACCCACAATATCTCCAAAAAATAGGTCGAATGACATCAATACATTTGAATGTACGAGTATGCAATCTAGCGAGAAGAAATAACTGAATGAAAGGATTGCAATAGGTAACAATATACTCAATCTTAGTGTAATGAAATAAATGAGTTAAATCATTTAAAGCTTTAAAAAATTCTTTCTCATTTCTGATCTCAACATAATAAGTGATAAATAAAAATACATAAACTTTATTAGGACATTTTCTAACCAACAATCATCTTGTGCAATATGATGATAACACTCTTGTTCTCACTGCCAGAGTTGTCCTATATAGTGTCGACATTTAGAACCTCTCAACTAAGTGGATCCACAAATAAATAAGAATTTATCTTAAAAGTATGATCATGTACCCATATTGGCAAGACATGGTTTATGGGGACTGTGAGCTGTTTGAACTCTCACCTATATCGGTGTTCAATACTTCTCCCAATAATATACTTTTTCTCAAATGTATAAAACATACTCTTTCACTGGTTCGAGATAATTGCTCAAACTATCTTCTTAAAAGAGGTAACTGCGCTGAAATATCTCTGAAACTCATTGAACATTTAGAAATCATGGTTTCTCTTTACTCAATGTAAAAATACATTTTGGGTTGAGATAATTACTAAAAATGGGCCTCCTTAAGAGGTAACTGCTTTGTACTCAATCTTTCTCAAAACTCTTTTTTAACTTTTATCAAAAAATTATTATCTTTCTTCATGTAAAAATGAAACATTTGGGAAATACTTAGTTTCCTTATGCTTAAATCTTGGTTAAACTCTTTCTAAAACTCTTGATTTTCTCAAAACTCAGTTTAAAAAAATATATTTTGTTTAAAAGATTCTCAATAAGAACTCAATGAATACATAGAAAATAGGGTTAATGTTGAAAAATAGACATGAACAATCAACTCAAGAATCTCAATGCAAGATATAGCAACTCAATAATAGGAACTAGAATTCAATAATTAGTAACTCAAGAACTCAGAATTCAAGACAAGCAGGTGGACCTTGTAGGGACAAAAAATCCATGCCACAAAATGACAAAGGTCCAAACAATAAGAAGATACATATTTCCAAGACTATGTTTAGAAAAATTATATTTTCAACAAGCATATACATGCAACAGATTCAACAAAAGCTATGTGGACTTGTTTCCAGCTACGTTGCATGAATTATCAACCACATGTAGTCATTATCAGTAATGGGTAATAATTAGTAGCTACATGTAAAAGAAGAATTGTGTATTAGTGTATGCACACATGTAAAACATATAACTTAATAAGTTAGATTAGTCAGCACTTGATCTTCGATATGCTCAACTATTTCAAAGAAATATTCTTTACTACTGTTGGTAATGACATGTATGGAGTTGTCTTGGTGGTGCAAATTGAACCACCAAATCCACAGTTCGTTGAATTATTACTGTCTGAACTATATATCATATTAAGTTGGTAATCTTCACTAGGACTCCTTTCGAAAGAAGAACTAGTTTGATTTTTATCAAGGATTGAATATAATTATTTTTAACTTCATCTTTTAGTTCTAACATATTTATCTTATCCTTATTTTATTAGAGACTCGACAATCTCTAGAACGGTGTCCGATTTTTCCACAGTTCCAACACGTATCAGTGTTGATATTACTTTTATTATCTAATTTAGATTTTCTAGATTTTTTTTGTAATATTGAGGTTTTTCATGTTTATTCTTATAATTTTTACGATGGAGTTTACCCCTTTTAGAAACTTTATTTGAAGGTGCAGATAATTTGGTATATCAAAAGTCTTTACAAAAATCCCCTAATTCATTTCATGATAATTTACTACCATTTTTCAATTGATTTTTAAGTGTCATATCCGTATATAATTTTAATCCGGTAATATTTATAAAACTTATGAGGTCACCAAAAGTTAATTAATTATACGAGATTTTCCCCTCAAACCTATCTTTTAAATTTATCCTAACCTTTTCAGCAAATAGTATTGGTAAACCACTAATAATTTTTTCCTTCCCATAGTCATGATTATAGTCTTTTGTAATCATAACTTTGTTTTGGTAAATATCTTTATACCACCTAAAATCATCTAACTTCGGACAAGAGAGATTAGATAATATTTCTAGACTTCTATTGTTAAAGAGTTGAGGTTCACCAATAAAATGTTTAGCTATATTATAAATTAAGGTGGTGGTGGCATCTTCCAAGATTTAATCTTTTATGGTTTTTCCCAAAAGATTCATTCTTAATAACTTGGTTAATAGTTGTAGTATTTAATATTCCTTTGCCTGTTATCTTCCGTGAGATAATTATTCCACTAATTTTTTGATGTACCAATAAACCCAACTGTTAATAATGTGGTGCGGTCGGTACAATAAGTTCAGAGTTTTGTAGTTGTTGTTGTTCTTCCACTTATGTTCTTAGTTTTATTCCTTAAAGTAGGGTAAGCAGTTAACCGCGGTTTAGACATTGGCAGGCCCGTTCTTTTCTATTGGATTTGCTTAGACTGTATATGTCGTAGAGCCGGACCTAGGGGGTTTTCCGTCGCCAATCCTAGACGAATAAAATCTAATAAGGTTAGTGAAAAAGGTAACGATAATTACTACACAAAGAATTTAAAACTCCGCAAGTAACCTTTAAAGTAGACACTTAAGCCCAAGGATAGTGCTCTTCTCTCTTAAATATTCATGTCTACACTATCATCCGTAAAATATTTAGAATATTTAATAAATACTACCACAAACAATAAAATGATAAGTAATGATACTACTTTGATGAAGTCCAGTAAAAGAATTAAGAATTCCATTGACATGATTAGATCAGAGGAAACTTTAGAACCCGATTTTGATTAATTAAACAAATTATGGAATAATCTAGAAGAATCCATTGAAAATAGTGCTATATACAAAGATATTCAATAACATAATGATTAGCCTTTAGAGCTAAGTGGTTCAGTGATATGAAAAGATAAAAATATAACATATAGTTTTTTAAATGGTTTGAATACACATGAAAATATTGAAACATTAGGATTCTTAATGAGATCTTGAACTTGGAGCATTTAGATCTTGAGAAAATGGACAAATCCCTTTCTTGGAGTTCTTGATCTTTAGAAGAAGACCAATAGGGGATTTTGAGAGTTGTTATATGTATAATAATGTTATTAGGTTGTAATATGGACTTAGGGAGGTTGATTTAGGGTAAAAGGTCAATACTAACCTTCTAGAAACTGAAAAAAACCATAAAAATCAAGGAAACAACCTTTTAATGAATCCCGTCGGCCAAATGGGCGATCTGGAAGTCTCCTCTCCATAAACACTCAGCGGATCGCCCAAATGGACATATGCTTAAGCTTTTCGGGAAAAATCAGTGAGCTAATTCAGCTATTCGCCAACCTATTCAGTGGATCGCCGATTGAGTAGGTGAGTTCGCCCAATTTCCCAAACTGGGTATGTTCTAGTAAAACAGTCATAACTATTTACTCCAAACACGGAACAAGGAAACTTGGTGGTGTATGAAAGAAGACTCATAGATCTTTAATTTGGAAGGTTGTAAGCTACCTAATTCATTATATGCTGAGATATATGAGTTATTGAATTTTTCCTTTATATAAAATCATGCAAGAACTTAACTAATAGGAATGCTTTGAACTTGGCTTGGTGTTTGAGGTCCCTTACGACCCTAGATCACATTAGATACTCGTGATACACTTGTTAAGGATGTTATATCACATGACAAAGTATAAAATAACCTGATTCAAACTAATATTCTTACAACGAACGATTAAAATTTTAAGAGTAGAGTTGCGAGGGATAGGAAAAATATGGGATAGTTTTGAATATTTTTGAGACAGAAACACTTCCTATTGATTGAAGAACACTTTTCGTTTCTAGGGGTTTTTAGTTTTTTTTATCTCAAATTTGACAAATTGAAGTTGAATTTGAAGATGTCTTGCTTGTAATTACTCAAATTCATGTTACCGACAACTGATTTTATGAAAGGTATAAATTCTCTACACTTTGTGATGTGTGGCTAAAACCCCAATTTCTTGGGGTGTGATTATGGGGTTCGATAGTAATTTAACTTAGCGAATGTGTATAATTGCTATATTTTATAGCTTTTAATCATAGATTTGAACTGTTACCATGTGCATAAAGCATGAATTAAGGTGGCCAACTTGATTTTAGCTTTAATCTAGCCTTGGTGCTCGAAAAAGACCAATATCAGTGGGTAATTAGTTTGATGTTTTCAATTTAGTTATGATTAATCATAAATCCAATGTAGTGGGTTGAATTGAAAACCGCATGAATGAGTCTGAAAGAAGATTTCATGAACTAGTGTGATGAGATCAGAAGAAGATTAACACTATTAAAGATGACCCAACCTATCCATGATTATTTAGTTTTATTCAGAAATTCAATACTACCCCTAGTGATATCAATGTTCAATTCCCCACACCCCTAGAGTTAACTAAATTTGTGAACCTTTGCTTTCTTAGATATTAATAAAATTGTGAGCCTGAATTCGTGTTGTTAAATTTGGTGGAATCATCCACATATTTTCCCCCGTTACTACATTGAGATTAGTTGTGATTTAAGTCCCTAATTGGATCCTTAACCTCACACCATTCATTGTGGTATTCGACCCTGACTCTTGGTTGGGTATTTTAATTGATGACAAATGCCTACTCTTTAGATTAGTTTTGAGGAATAGTGTGAGAATTTTAAAAAATGGCGCCGCTGCTGGGGAATTGTAGCTATCTTGGAATTCAATTTGAGAAGTAATTTACATACTAATTTGTTTTGTAGGTGAACAAACTTACGCTTGGACCTCTTACTGTGTTCTTTTGGTGGGTGAAACAATGAATACATATAGTGGTGAAGACTTAGTCACCATGGACAAGATAATGAAATTAGAAAGGAAGAAGTGGTGATTTCTCATATCACAAATAAAGTTGGAGCAATTTGTTTACCACCGGTAAATAAGGATATCACATTTGTCGTAACCAAGTCCATGTTTCAGCTTATTAAATTGGAAGGATTATTTTGGTGTTTTGAACATGAAGACCTTAATGATCACCTCCACAAGTTTTTGAATAACTGCAACCCCTTTTTGGTTGATGGTATTTCACAAGAGTCAATGTGGTTTAGGTTATGTCCTTTTTCTTTAATAGGGGAAACAACTAGGTGGTTGATTGAGTTGACGAGAAAGTATATTACATCATGGGAAGAATTGATTGAAGTTTTCCTTGTAAGGTTCTTTCCTCTATCTAAAGTAATGAAATTAAGGTAAGATATTCAGAATAATGAAATATTGAATGTAGTACCCGTACATAAAGCGTGGTTACGTTTTAAAAGGGTGTTGTTATTATGCAAAAACATGGTTTTCCTGATGAGCTACTGCTACTATACTTTTATCAAAGTATTGATATTGTAAATAAAGTATTGGTTGATCATCTTGTTCGGGGTGGCATAGTTAAGCAACCATTCGTAGAAGCATCAATGTTTCTTGATGAGATGATGAAAATTAACCAAGCTTGGTACACGAGTGAAGATTATGTGTCACTTCCACATTTGGGAAAAACCAAGAGTGTGGCAGAAGCATAGCTAAATTGACTGCTCAACTTGAAATGTTATTTGAGCGTGTTCTTGGAGGTGGGGAAAATTTAGTGAATGCGATGTCACAGAGAATATACGTTGATGGAGCTCACATGAGAGGTGGAAAATCCGAGGGTTTGCGGTGAATCTATCCAAGACTTGTCGGAAATCGAAGTTGGACCAAAAATAATGCCGAAAGTTGGTATGAAGGGGAATGTGAAGATGCTTAATGTGTACCGCCTTTCAATATACATAATATGATGAATACTCCAACCGATGCCTTGTTGACTAAAATTCTCTACAATATGGAGGGCACCGATATGAATTTGCAAGAAATGAAGAGTGACGTTTTAGCTTTGTCCACCACCGTAATCTCACATTCATCCTCCATTAAGTTTCTTGAAGAAAAGATGGGGCAGCTGACTTATTTTATGTATGCTAATCCCTATGATAATTCAATGACTCATCTAAATGAAAATTGGAAGTATGCTATCCAAGTTTCAGAAATAGTTACTAGAAGTGGGAAATATTTGCAAGAAATAACAAGACCCTATAATGTAGATGCTCAAGGGGATGATTTCCAATGATGATTCACCTAAGGGAATGGGTAAGACACAAACAAAAGAGGTTGAAGGTAAGTCGAAGTAAGATGTGAAAGAAGGCGGTGTTGAGGCCTCATCCACATTGCCTCAAATCAAGATAAAGCCTCATTTTCCTCCAAGATCAAGGAAGAAAAATGACAATGCAAATTACAAAAGGTTCGTGGAGATAGTAAAATATTTGAAAGTAAATATTCCATTGGTGGATGCCTTGACGGAAATGTCTGATTATGCCAAAAATGTGAAAGAATTGGTGACAAAGAAGAGGGTGATAGATTGTGAAACAATTGAAATATAGCAAACATGTGATGCGGCGATGACAACGAATACAATCCTCAAGAATGATGATGTAGGAGCTTTGACTATTCCATGCACTATTGAAAAAGCCTTGTGCAATCTTTGTGCAAGTATAAATTTCATGCTGCTGATACTTAATAAGACTGGGATTGACGAATTAAAATCGACAAACATGAGGCTCCTCATGACTGATCATTGGTGTGGTCTATGATGTTTTGGTGAAGGTTGGAAAATTTGAGTTCCCACTGATTTTGAGGTGCTTTATTGTGAGTTTGATATTGATATGCCGATTATTTGTGGTAGACCATTCTTGGTCATAGGCAAAGCTTTGGCTGATGTGGAATGTAACACCCCGGAAACTAGTAGGCTAAACTAGAACTTTTCGTGACGGTTCTATAGTTTGACGTGATGGTTAGAATCATCAATTTGACTTCATGTACTTAGAATGAAGGGTTTAGGGTTAGGACATCAAAGTACGACCCCCCAAGGACCAACCAAGGGTCCTTGATGGGGACACAAAACAAAACCTAGGAACTGCCCAAAATGGGCCACCTACGGATAGGAGTCACGCCCAGTGGGAAGGGGTCGTAGGTCAAGTTTCCAAAAACCCCAAGCTACAGGCCACCACCCACAGAGTGCCAGCCCACCTTGTGGACCCACCCACGGTCAGTTGGCGTGGTCTCGTGGGTGAGGCAGCCTAGGCCCTTAAGTGGTTAAATAAAGGGAGTTAGGGAAGGTTCTAGAATTAATTAGGGATTAAGCGGGCCGGGGTCATTTTATATTTTATTAGACCTACTATATAAAGACTTTAGACCCTTAATTAAGTGATTCCAAATCATTATTTCAACTTACCAAAAGAAACCCAATTCCCTCCATGAAGCCCTCTCTCTAGAAGAAGAAGAAGAAGAAGAAGAAGAGGAGGAGGAGGAGCAGGAGGAGGAGGAGGAGGAGGAGGAAGAAGAGGAAGAGGAAGAAGAAGGGTTCAAGCTAGGTCAAGTTTCCAATCTTCCAGCCTTTGTAGGGCTTTATGATCAAGGTATGATGGCTTATTTATTCATGGACTCCTTTCATCCATGAAGCTCCCTTGTTTCCCCCAATTGTGAAGATGAACCCCCATTTCTAGTTAGGGTTCCTTCCTATATTGTGGGTATTGTTATATGTTGATCCAATTGAGTGGATAATGGTTGTTTATGATTGATTATAATATAAATACATTATTTTAGTATGATTATACATGTATTATTGAATAACCTAAGATTCTAGGGTGAAATTGATATAGTTCATTTTATGCCATGAAAAAAGAAGTTGAGGGCTTGGGTGTGACCTTATAAGATTGATGAATTTATTTATGAATTTCTTGAGACTAGAGCACCTAAATATGATATTACATGTTTTCTATGCCTAACCCTAGTATAATTGATGAAATTGAAGTAATGTGGGTTTGTGCCCTAAAGAGGGAAATTGAGGATTTAGAAATGATCTTCTAGGGTTGATGACATGTGTCGTAATTGTTTAAGAATGGAAGTACATAGAAATGAATTGAATTTGATTAAGGTATATATGATGGATCGTGAGTATTAATGGTTGAGATGGAGCCTTTATGGTGAATTATGACTAGAATTGCTTAAGAATGAAGCATGTGATTAGAATGCCTTTTAATCTAGGTATGTATGATGATTGTAAGAAGTAAAGCTTTGAGAGTAAGTCCTGTAATCATGAATGTTGATTATTAGGTCTTTGAGAGTGAGGTTAATATGTTAGAATAAGTTTGTAATGGCTTTGAGAGGGAAGTCTATATGATAATAGTAGACTATTATGTAGAGTTGTTGTGGAAGGACCTTACCCACCTAATCTACCTCATGAATGTTTGAATGTATGAAGTGATAGAATTACATGAGTTAGGATGATTTCCATGTCTAGTGCTTGAATCCTAAGTGTGATTATGGAAAGTAAGTCTTGAACCTCAAGGAGGTGAAGTATGAGATTATGTTTCTAGTAATTAAACTACTTTAATTATGATTATATCCATGTCTAAGGAGGTCATTCTAGATATGTTGATTTGATATGAGCTTTGACCCTTGAAAGGGTAATATATGATATTATGCATGTTTTATGAAGGTTATGTATATGCTTTAAGATCACTTTGAGAGTAAAGTAATTATGACTAAGACATAATTGTGGTGTTGTTGAATGGCTGTTCTCACATACACCCTTATGCATGACTATGAATGAAATGTCCATGATTATGATAATGTTGTTGTGATTTATTAAAAGGCTATTCTCATGAACACATAATGAACATGATGTGAAAGGTTTTCTCACAATATGATGATTCTAAGGTTGAAAGGCTTTGCCACCTAATTGAATCTAACATGAAGATGAACACATGGACGGTGAAAGGTTATTCTCACGCATGATCTAATTAGCTATTCTAATGAAACAAGTTATGACTTAAAAATACTCCATGAGAATTATGCTTAGCACCAAGTGGATATTGTATATGAGATTTAATCTTTTACCTCAGTGAGTCCGGATTTCCAAATGGGTTCCTTCTACCTCAGTGAGTCCGGGTTCCTAAAACAAGTATCTCATGAGATGGAAACCTTCTACCTCAGTGAGTCTGGGTTTCTAGTAGCAATCTCCTTATCCCATAACTATGTGTCTACATAGGTTAATCAGCTATTGGATCCACCTAAATCTAACATGCCATGGTCTTACCTTAGGCAAGTAAGACAACCCATTTCGTTGTGGGCAACACCACATTCCATGATAAGCTCACATGGTCTATGTCGGTTAAGGGTAATTCCCACTATCCCAAACAAGAACATGAATTATGAATTATGGTTACTCAAGAGGCTTTACTTAGCGTGGGTAGGATTTATGGGGTCTTATTCATGCATTGCACAAGTATGCTTTGAGGGAAGTTATGATATGTTCCTCTTATGTTATGATGATCTATGTAATGAATATGTTTATGACTTTTACTTATGATGCATGTCTTCATGGATTGTTGTCATATTTGCCTTCCATGATATGATTGTCTAAAGGTGATAATTCCATTGTCTATGACAACTAAGCTAAGGATGAGGTCAAGATGGTAAGTATGATTATGGTGGCCAAAGGAGATACTTAACATGGATGGGATTATGGGATCTTATCCATGCATTGCACAAGTATACTCGGATGTTACTTATGAAGCGGTTCTCTTATGATATGAAAGACTAAGTATTGACTATATACATGGATTATTCCTTACGATGACTAATGTTTACATTGTTTCTATGTTGGAGATTATGCTCATGATTATGTTGTTATATCTTATGCTAATAGCATATGTCTTATGATGATGTCTCTTATGTTTGTGATTTATGTTATTGTCTCTTATGATTATGGTATACGTCTTGTGTTGATTAATGCCTCTTATATGCTTATGTTGATGATTTATGCTAGCCATCATATTTAGTATATTTTGTACTAACACATACTTTTGCCTACATTCTTATCAAATGTAGGGTTTGGCGATATCGAATCCCATTCTCGTGGCTAGGTTCCTAGTAGGGAAAGGAGTTGAAGACTTGGTGAGTCCTCATAACATCAATGATGTGATCATCTTTCCTTTATGTGTTTTGTTTATGTTTTAGACTATTGTATGGGATGCATCCCAAAGAGTATTCATATGGTTGTAGATGGTTTGAGACAAAGTTTTGTAGACTTCTGCATGTTTTTATAAAAGACTTCGATTGTATGGAAAAAGTTTTAAATTTCCGCATAATTTCTACTACCTCATGTTATGATATGCTAACGGGCTTGTACAGGACCCTTCGGGGTTAAGTACGCCTTGTTTAATCTAGGGGGTACCCCTGGGTCGTGACATGAAAGGTGGCAAATTGATGTTTTGAGTTAATGACAAAGTAGTAAGCTTTAATATTTATAGATCGATGAAATATCCAAGTGATATACACGTTGTGTCACATTTGGATCAGATTGATGAAGCTATGGAAAGTATTGGGATGTACCATTGTCACGACCCAAAGTATACCTTAGGCGTAACATGACGTACAAGATTTCGAGAGGCCCCACATGTAACACCTCAAAAATCAGACTTGGACTTTTCAACATTAAAAGGTGAACAACGAAGGGGTTCACGGACCGTGATCAGGACTATGGTCCGTCACCCTCATCGTGGTTCACACCCACCTAGAAGTGGTGGACCACAGAGCCTTCACGGACCGTGGACCACCACACGAGCCGCGGGAAGGCTCGTGGAAGCTAGGAAGAACTAACCCAGCTCAAGCACAAAACCACGGAGCCCACCACCAGTCGTGGTCTCGATGACGGGCCATGGATGGGTTCGTCGTCTTGAGCCAGTAGACCCCAGACCCAAGAGAAGAACCACGGTGGCCTTCACGGTCCGTGGTCCTTCACACGGTTCGTGAAATTGGCCGTAGTGGGGAAATACCAAGAAATCAGTAGACCCATGACAAGAAACACGACCCACTCAATAGGTCGTGGTCCTGATGAAGGTCCGTCAGTGGAATCGTAGTCGGCCTCGTCAGCTTTTAAGTCATGGTCATTCGGTCTTTTCCCTATGTGTTGGACATTTAAACTACAACATTTAACACCTAAACTACGTCGTTTTACTCAGTTTAAGCCCAATAACATAGTCAAAACCTAACCAAAACCTTTATTCACCAAATTTCATCGAAATTAGAGCGAAAAAGAAGAGGAAAGACAACCAGCTTCTCAAGAACAAGAAGAAGGTTTTCTTCAAGTTTCAACCCCAAAATCTAAGAATTTCTCTGTAGATTTCATCACCAGGTATGTGGGATTTCACTAGTAGGTTCCTTTCATCCCCTAGGTCCCTAGAATTTAGTCAGATCCTTGATTTAGACCTAGAGTTTCTAATATCTTGGATAATGGTTGTGATTTAACTGTTATAGTATCCTAAATCGATATAGGTTGCTTCTTGGAAAGTTTCCTTAGTTCCTTGCATGAAACTCAGAACCCTAGTTGTATAAATTCTCTTAGTTCATGAATTATATTTGCTAGGTCAGATATGCTAATAATCATGCTCCAGATTTCAAATGTTACATTATCAGTATATAAATGTCGCATTCTCAGATTGCATGTCAGTATTTTGAGCTATTCAGTATTTCAGTTACATTTAAGTCATATACATATTTAGTTGGGAGTACACTTAGCACCGAGTTTGACTAGGATTTAGTGTAGCCTTATAGTCCCAGAACTACATGCCCTCATAGGTTTAAAAGTCCCTTATTTAGTGAGCACACCAGCCATGCCTTTATACCCATGGCAAAGTATATTAGGTCCTCTCGATGGGGCGTCTACATAAGACTCCACGTTTAGCTCACGTGGTTTTATGTCGGTTAATAGTAGCTCCCATAGTCAGACTCTTAGTGCATTTGACCAGGTTATCAGTATATACCTCAGTATTAAGTTTAGCATGTCATGTTCATGATTAACACTTTGTCGTTACATTCAGTTTTGCTTTTCAATTATGTTTTCAGTACTTACATTCTTACTCAGTTAGGTCATTGCTCAGTTATGTTTTTT
Organism: Solanum tuberosum; assembly: GCF_000226075.1. Taxonomy (NCBI): domain Eukaryota; kingdom Viridiplantae; phylum Streptophyta; class Magnoliopsida; order Solanales; family Solanaceae; genus Solanum; species Solanum tuberosum. Next base: position 2,922,467 of record NW_006238933.1, on the reverse strand, counting down.
TCACCTTTTATATGTTTACTTTTTCAGCTTAGTATTTATATCATGCATGCTAAGTACATTCCAAGTAATGACGCATAGTCTGCGCTACATCCTTTAATGATGTAGGTTTAGGTACTCAACATTCATTCCACGCTTAGATAGATTCTCTATCCGCATTCAGTAGCTTCAGTGGTGAGTCCTCACACTTCAAGGACAATAGACATTCTTTCATTTAAGTCTTTACATTTAAGTTTCAGTTTTTGTTAGTGTTAGCTGGGGGCATGTCCCAACAACTCAACTTAGTTAGAGGCTTTTTCAGATGTAGTAGTAGAATCAACTTGAATTGTTAAATTCATCTTTCAGTTGTTATTAAACTCTTAGTATGGCTTATACATTCAGACTAGTTACAGTGTCCTCTTTTTCCAATTATCTATTGTTTTAGCATCCATATAGTATATGCCTGATTGAGTTATTCTCAACATGCTTGATATATGCAGACACACGGTTAGCTTGGGCTCACTCGAGATCCTAGGTCCCGTGTTACGTCAAAGGGGTAGCCTCAGTGCGTGACAAACTTGGTATAAAAGCATTAGGTTCAAGAGTCCTAGGATGTCTGCAAGTAGCACTAAGTAGAGTATCTTTCATTGGTGTGAAGTACACTACATCTAATAGAGGGAGGCTACGAAGTGTTTTAAGAAAAACTTCACTTTCTTTGTTAGTCTTATCATGCGTGAGTATGGCACAACTTCCCCTTTCTAATCCGTCGTTATGCATTTTAGATCATGCTTAATCGTAGAGCTAACACACGGAATGCTAATGCACGCAATACTAACACAGTTCTTCTAGTCCATAACAATGAGGTTAAGAATGTAGAATTTTGAAATGCGATCCAACTCTTGGCTTAGAGTGTGGCCAATCAAAATAATCAGCAAGTCCCGGTTCATACTAGCACAAATGGTGGATCAGAGGCAACTAGGGTTCGGGACTTTTTTCGAATTAATTCGCTTGAGTTTCTAGGGTCGAAGGTTGGTAAGGACCCACAAAACTTCATTGATGAGGTTAAGAAAATCCTTGGAGTAATGCAAGTGACTGCAACTGAGAATGTTGAGTTGGCATCTTACAGACTTAAGGATGTGGCTTATATCTGGTTCACTCAGTGGAAAGATAACATGGGTGTGGATGCTGCTCCTGTGGCTTGATATTGTTTTACTGGAGATATCCTAGACAGGTTCTTCCCAAGGGAGTTGAGAGAGGCTAGGCACAAGAGTCTATGAACTTGTCGCAGGGTTCAATGTTAGTCCAAGAATATGGGTTGAAGTTTACCCATCTCTCCGGGTATGCTCCACAAATGCTTTCCGATCCAACGGGACTAATGAGTAGGTTCTTGTTTGAGGTATCTGATCTTGTGAAGACTGAGTGCACGAATGCTATGCTTCTAGGGGAAATGGATATCTCAAGACTAATGACTCAAGCTCAGTAGGTTTAGGGAGATAAGTTTAGGGAATTGGCTAAGGATAACAAAAAGGCCAGAACACAAAACTTTGAGTACTCACTACAAATGTCGGACGGTAGGAAACGCTCACAGTTTCAATAGAGGTCTAAAGCCCCAGCATATTCATCAGCTAGTGCTCTACGCCCTAGGTTTCGACAGGATTAGAATGGTAGGGCATCGCGCTCTAAAACTCAGGGAAGTGCTTTAGGTAACAGGACTGTAACGACCCTAAAAACGAACTAGTGAAACTAATGTAACGACTCGGAAAATGATAGGTTAAGCAAGAGCCTATGACTTTGTGTTGACTTTATAATGAGGTTCTATGAGGGGTTTATATGTAATTTCATTTTAATTGTGTAACTCCGACAATTTAAAATGAATAAGAAGAAGCTTGAAATTGGAAGTAGTCATTTTTTTGGAAAGAAATTCAGAATCTGGAAATTCGGCCAAGTGTGGAAATCAGTGAGTTTTTGGCCAACTTTGAGCGGTCATAACTCCTAGCTCAGGATGATCCAGGAGTAGTTCCAGTTATGTTTGGAAAGCCCTTGGAACGATCTTTCCAACGCCACTGAGTTTGCTCAATTCCGAGTTCGTATGAGCGAGTTATGCTCGTTGAAAGTTGGGCAGTTGGCAGGGAATCCGTCCGGAAAATTTAAGGGCATTTTGGTCTTTTCACAAATCTTTTCTTTTGAGGTTATATTGTTGTGTTAGGCTGTTTGTGGATCATTTTTGTTCCATTTTAAAAGAGTAAGAGTTAGGGTTCTTGAGAGTGAAGAAGAAGAAGAACTTGGAGCTAGGGCTTGGGTTGAAGACGTTTTCTTCATCAAATTTCTTGGGGAATCTTAGTAAAGGTATGGGAGTTCTTTATTTAGGGCTAGTTTTCGCCCTAGAGCCAAATCTCAAAATGGTTTTCAAGGTTTTCAAAGGTTATGAAAAACCCCAATTCTTCCTCAAACTCATGGGTTCTTGCATTAAATGGTTTCAAACAATCTATTATGATTATATTATGGTTTAATTGATGTTTTTAGGTGAAAAACTCCATGGACCCATGATCTCCTTAAATCTCTAAGTTTGGCTTATGAAGTGGGTTTTATGATAATGCTTGGGTATTGATGGAATTGTACTTAGATTGAATTGTATTATTGATTCCTATTGTTATCTATATCTATTGTTGGTGGATTGTTGGTGTATGGATGAGTTGAGAATTATGACCTTGTAGGCAAGTCATGGGTAAATTCTCTTGTGATGTTAGAATTGTTGAGAATTGGATAATGGTGATTATGGCTTTGGAGAATGGTAAGTTGACCTACTTTCATGCTATATTGAAATTGTTCTTGTTTGGATTGATCCACTTATGGTGGAGGTGTGTACTTATTGAATGTGTATTGATTATGGCCTTGAAGGCATTATATGAGTGTTATTGTATTGTTATATTATTATATATGAATGAGGCTATATGTAAAGTCCTATATGAAGCTATATGTGAAGGTATGATGTGAATAAGTTTTATGTGAAGCTATATGTGAAGGAATGATGTGAATAAGTTTTATGTGAAGCTATATGTGAAGGAATGATGTGAATAAGTTTTATGTGAAGCTATATGTGAAGGAATGATGTGAATGAGTTTTATGTGAAGCTATATGTGAAGGAATGATGTGAATGAGTTTTATGTGAAGCTATATGTGAAGGAATGATGTGAATGAGTTTTATGTGAAGCTATATGTGAAGGAATGATGTGAATGAGTTTTATGTGAAGCTATATGTGAAGGAATGATGTGAATGAGTTTTATGTGAAGCTATATGTGAAGGAATGATGTGAATGAGTTTTATGTGAAGCTATATGTGAAGGAATGATGTGAATGAGTTTTATGTGAAGCTATATGTGAAGGAATGATGTGAATGAGTTTTATGTGAAGCTATATGTGAAGGAATGATGTGAATGAGTTTTATGTGAAGCTATATGTGAAGGAATGATGTGAATGAGTTTTATGTGAAGCTATATGTGAAGGAATGATGTGAATGAGTTTTATGTGAAGCTATATGTGAAGGAATGATGTGAATGAGTTTTATGTGAAGCTATATGTGAAGGAATGATGTGAATGAGTTTTATGTGAAGCTATATGTGAAGGAATGATGTGAATGAGTTTTATGTGAAGCTATATGTGAAGGAATGATGTGAATGAGTTTTATGTGAAGCTATATGTGAAGGAATGATGTGAATGAGTTTTATGTGAAGCTATATGTGAAGGAATGATGTGAATGAGTTTTATGTGAAGCTATATGTGAAGGTATGATGTGAATGAGTTTTATGTGATCTTGTGATGATCCTATGTAAAGTGGATAGCATTGTGAGTTAAAGTATGATTTCTCATGATGTATATATGAAATGATGTTGGATTATGAAGTATCCTTAAATGAAAATGTTGTGACTTGGTTGGTAGACTAAAGTGTCCCTCCTTGTTACTTAAAGTCTTGAATGCATGAATGTGTGAAATGGGCAAAACTAAGAAATGGTGCCCTTTCATAAGTCTAGCTTTCCTAAGTAAATGTAAAACCATGAAATCGGTAGACCTAATGGTGGTAGCCCTTCTCATGTGTGAAATGATGAACCTTGGATCGGTAGGCCTAAGGCACCCTTCTAGGGGGATTTAATGAGCTATCCTTATGAACCTTGATTGGCCATGACTAAGAAATGGGGCCTTTCTTGGGAAGAGGTACTATGAGTTGGTTGAACTAGAAAAGGAACCTTCTCTAAGTACATATGTGATTGAATACTCTATGGGAAACAAGGCTAGCACCGAGTGGATGTGGTTAGGAAGGTGGCCTAGTTGAGTATGAGATTAGGCACAATGAACTTCCTTGGACATCCCCTAAACCATGTGCCTACATGGGTTGCTTACTAGTTCTACCTTTGGCAAGTAGAACAACCTCCACGGAGTAGGATAGACTCCGGATTCTATGCCTAGCTAGTATGGTCTATGTCGGTTATGCCTATTCCCATCATGTGGGATGTGCACTCTAGTTATTGGATAGGTTCTACAACGTGTAGGTAGTAGTATGGGATGCTATCTACACATGGCACGAGTAGGCTTTGAAGATACTAAAGTGAGTTCCCTAAGTCTAACGACTATTATGTGAAAGTCCCCTTATGTGCTTGAATGTCTCCAAAATGGTTTCTTAAAGAATGTTGGTCTATTGATGTTATGTTGTAAAGGAAATGTCCTTATCTAAGGTAATCTTGAGGAACACTTAAGTGTGCTTGAAGAGGTTGTATGGGCGGTCACTTCTTGTCTTACTCAAGTGTGTCTTAAGGTTATATTAGGTAGAGGTCCTATGGTAATGAAATGGCATGTGTTCCTTTAAAGTTAAGCATGGGTTGTATATGAATATATGTTGAGTATGTATACGGTTGGCTATGGTTTTATATGTGAACATTGACTTAGTATGTTATATTGTAATGGTAAATTTCCTTATCTATGGTAACCCTTAGGAATACTTAGGTGTATATGAAGAGATTGTATGGGCGGTCACTTCATGTTTCACTTAAGTGTGGCTTTGGGTAACTTGAGATAGATGTCAAGAAATGATGAAAAGGCTTACTGGTATTTTTTTTCCGTGAAGTTTTACCAAATGGCATAAAAGCATGTTTCTCCAATAAACGTCCCTTTTAGCATGTTTTTGCATGGCTTCCATACTTAGTACTTAATTGTGCTAACCCCTTCCTTTCCCTTTTTGACTAAAGTGTAGGGATTTGGAGATGATGACATGTCATGGCTTTGATAGGTTTCTAAGTGTTGAAGATGAAGACTTGGTGAGTCCTCATAGATTCGAGGACAATACCCAATATGTTCTTTTATGTCTTTTTTTGTATTGTTTGAGTTGTGTACGGGATTAGTCCCGAATTTTGTACTCTAAAGTATTAGATGGTTATGAGACATCATGTATAAAGTCTAGAAAGTCTTCCGCTTGCTTTTTCTTTAAATAAATGTTTTCTTGGTAAAGAAAGTTTTAAATTCTTTATGTTTTTAGTGTTATGCGATGAATGAATGCTAAGAGGCTTGTATTAGACCTCCGAGAGGTCGAGTACGCCGGTTACGACTAGGGGGTGCCCTCGGGTCGTGACAAGGACTTTCCTAACTTGTCCAAAGTATGGTAAGAACCATCTGGGCGAGTATCTCGTAGGCAAGGAAGGGTGCATTGGGTGTGGTCAATCTGGCCATAAGTTCAAGGATTACCCTTCTACCAATTAGGGGCAAGGAGGTATTACAATAGGGCTCAGTCTACAGGTCTAGCAGCATCAGCAAGTCGCCCAACTCAGCAAGGTGATTCGTTTGGTACATGTGGCGGTCAGCTCCAGAACATGTTGTATGCTCTCCAGGCTCACTAGGACTAGGAGGATTCTCCTGATGTGGTCACTAGTACATTACGAGTCTTTCATTTTGATGTTTATTCATTGTTAGATCCAGGGGCTACACTGTCATTTGTAACTTCTTTTATAGTAGTATACTTCGATGTCAGTCCATAAACTCTCTCAGAACCCTTCTCAGTCTCTACTCCATTTGGTGACCTAGTTATAGCTAGACGGGTATATAGAAATAACCCTATCACAATCTCTTAGAAAGTCACATTAGCAGATCTTATAGAGTTAGAACTGGTAGATTTTGATATCATTTTACACATGGATTGGTTACATTCCTATTATACCTCAGTCGATTGTACAACTATAATCATTCGGTTTCAGTTACCAAACGAGCCAATTTTAGAATGGAAAGGTAATAGCTCAATGCCTATGGGTCGATTAATCTCTTACCTTAAGGCAATAAAAATGATTTCCAAAGGGTATATCTATCATATTGTACGGATTAAGCCCTCAAACATTGAAACCTCAACTCTTGAGTCAGTCCTAGTAGTAAATGAGTTTCCAGAAGTGTTTCCAGAAAATTTTCCCAGAGTTCCTCCTGTAAGGGAAATCGACTTCAGAATAGATCACCTCCCAGATACCTAGCCCATTTAGATTCCCCCTTACACAATGGCTCTAGTCAAGCTTAAGGAATTGAAAGAGCAGTTGAAAGACCTTCTAGATAAGGGCATCATCATACCTAGTATCTCTCCATGGGGTACTCCAATGTTGTTCGTTAAAAATAAAGATGGTTCTCTCAAAATGTGCATTGACTATCGTTAGTTTAACAAAGTCACCATCAAGAATAAGTATCCCATCCCAAGGATGGATGACTTATTCGACCAACTCAAAGGTGATAGTTACTTTTCTAAGATATACCTCAGATCCATCTATCATTTGCTCAGAGTCAAAGATTGTGACATTCCGAAGATATCTTTCAGAACTCGGTATGGTCACTTTGAATTTGTAGTTATCTCTTTTGGACTAACAAATGCTCCTGCAGCTTTCTAGACTTAATGAGCAGGGTGTTCAAAAAGTATTTGGACTTGTTCGTTGTCGTCTGTATTAATGATATCCTTATTTATTCTCGGAATGAAGAGGAGCATGTGACTCGTTAGAGAGTTGTTCTACAAACTCTCAAGGATCGCTAGTTATTCAATACATTTAGTAAATGTGAATTCTGGTTACAATCAATATATTTCCTTGTTCATGTGGTATCCAATGAAGGGATCGGAGTGGATTCTTAGAAAATTGAGGTAGTACAAAACTTGCCCAGACCCACCTCTCCAAAAGATATCAGAAATATCTTGGGTTTGGGCAATTAATATAGGAGGTTTTTGAAGGATTTTCATCCATAACTTCCCCATTGACCAAGTTGACTCAGAAGAAGGTGAAGTTTCAATGGTCAGATGAGTGTGACAAAAGTTTTGCCGAACTAAAGACTAGGTTGACTACAACTCCTATCTTTACTTTACCAGATGGTTCAGACAGTTATGTGATTTATTGTGATACATCTAGGGTTGGCCTAGGTTGTGTGTTGGTGCAATGAGGTAAGGTCGTAGCTTATGCTTCTAGACGGCTTAAAGTCCATGAGAAGAACTACCCGACTAATGACCCCGAGCTTGCAGCCGTAGTATTTTCCCATAAGATTTGGAGACACTACTTGTATGGTGTTCATGTCTACATGTTCACATATCATAAGAGCCTCCCGTACGTTTTCACCCAGAAAGAGTTGAATCTTAGTTAGAGGAGATGTCTTGAATTCCTCAAAGACTATGACATAAATGTTCTTTACCATCCGGGTAAGGCCAACGTAGTGGTTGATGCTCTCAGCACACCGTCTCTTGGTACTGTAGCACATGTTGAGGAAGAAAAGAAAGAGTTAACAAAAGATGTTCACTGCCTTACTCGCTTCGGAGTTTTCCTTACGGACACATCACATATTGGGGTGATAATTCAAAATGGATCAGAATCTTCACTAGTATCAGAGGTTAATGAAAAAAAAGATAGTGATCCTATATTACTTTAGTTGAAAGGCGGATTTCATCAGCAGAAAGTTGAGGTTTTCTCCCAAGGGGAAGATGTTGTACTTCGTTACTAGGGTCGCTTATGTGTTCCTAATGTGGGTGAGTTGAGGCAGCAAATCCTTACAGAAGCTCATAACTCCAGGTATTCCATTCATCCAGGTTCCACTAAGCTGTACCGTGATCTTCGAGAAGTCTTTTGGTGGAGCGGCATAAAGAGGGACATAGTAGACTTCATGGCTAAGTGTCTTAATTTTCAACAAGTTAAGGCAGAACATTCCTACATGGAAGTGGGAAGTGATAATTACGGGCTTCATTACAGGTTTACCTCATACTCACAGACATCATGACTCCATTTGGGTGATAGTAGAAAGAGTTACTAAGTCTGCTTACTTCTTGGATGTCAAGACTACAGATTCAGTGAATGACTACGCTAAACACTACATCAATGAGATAGTCATGTTGCATGGGGTTCCCTTGTCTATCATCTCAGATAGAGGTCCTCGGTTTACCTCTCAGTTCTAGAAATCATTTCAGAAAGGTCTTGGCACTCAGGTTAATCTCAGCACAACATTTCATCCATAGACGGGTGGTTAGGAAGGACATACCATTCAGACCATAGAGGACATATTGAGATTTTTCGTGATCGATTTCAAGGGTAGTTGGGATGATCACCTACCTCTCATAGAGATTGCTTATAATAATAGCTTCTATTCCAGTATTCAGATGGCCCCGTATGAGGCACAATATGGGCGTAGATGCAGGCCCCTAAATGGTTGGTTTTAAATAGGTGAAGAAGCATTGATTGGGCTAGATTCAGTTCATGAAGCTATGGAAAAAGTTCAACTCATTATATATAGACTTAAGATAGGTCAGAGTCGTCAGGAGTCCTATGCAGATGTGCAAAAAAGGGACTTAGAGTTTGAAATTGATGATTGGGTTTTCCTGAAGACGTCACCTATGAAGGGGGTGATGAGATTTGGCAAGAAAGGGAAGCTTAGTCCGAGATATGTAGGTCTTTATAGAATCTTAAAGAGGGATGATGATGTAGCTTATGAGTTAGAGTTGCCAGCAGAACTAGAAGCAATCCATCCAGTCTTTCACATTTCCTTCTTGAAGAACTGTGTGGGAGATCCAACATCGATAGTTCCATTAGAGAGTGTGGCTGTGAAGAATAGTCTCACTCATGAAGAGGTGCTAGTTGAGATTCTTGAACGTCAAGTTCGTAGGTTGAGAAATAAAGAAGTCTCTTCAGTGAAGGTTTTGTTGAGGAGTCAATCTGTAGAGGGAGCTACTTAGGAAGTAGAAGTAGCCATGAAGGCCAAGTATCCTCATCTCCTTCCCATTCCGATTCATCTTGAGGTAATAGTTCCTCTCCAGTCTCTTAGCTTACTCTTGCGTAAATTCAGTCTTAGTATCATGTTCCTTCAGTTGTTCTGGCATTTTCAGCATATTTGCATGTTCTTGGAACTCAATTGTGTTAGATATAAATTTCTAGTACTTAGTGGTAGGGATTGTAGATCCTTCCCTCCATACTCAACTTGTTTAGACTTCATTCGAGGACGAATTTTCCCAAGGGGGAGATATTGTAACACCTCAGTAACCAGACTTGGACTTTTCAACAGAAAAATTGAACCACAGAGGGGTTCATAGGCCTTGATTAGGACCACAGTCCTTCACCCTTATCGTGGTTCACACCCACCCAGAAATGGTGGACCGCAGAGCCCTCACGGGCCGTAAACCACCACACGAGCCGATGAAAGGCTCGTGGATGCCAGATAGAACTAACCCAGCTCAAGCTCAAAACCACGAGCCCATCATGAGCCATGGTCTCGATGACCGGTCATAGATGGTTCCATCGTCTTGAGCCAGTAGACCCCAATCCTAAGTGAAGAATCATGGTGGCCTTCACGATCTGTAGTCCTTTACACAGTCTGTGAAGTGGGCCATCATGGGGAAATACCAAGGAACCAGTAGACCTTGGCCAAGAACTATGACCCACTAGACGGGGAGTGATCCTAGTGATGGTGCGTCAGTGGCTTCGTGGTTGGCTTCGCCAGCTTTTAAGTTAGGGTCATTTCGGGCTTTTCCCCTATACATTGGACATTTAAACTATGTCGTTTAACACCTAAACTACGTCGTTTTATTCAGTTTAAGCCCACTAAATTAGTCAGAACCTAACCAAAACTGTTATTCACCAAAATTCATCGAAATTAGAGCAAAAAATAAGAGAAAAGTCGACGAGCCTCTCAAGAACAAGCAGAAGGTTTTCTTCAAGTTTCAGCCCCAAAATCAAATGATTTCTCCGTAGATTTTATCACCAGCTATGTGGGATTTCACTAGTGGGTTCCTTTCATCTAGCAGGTCCCTAGAATTAACTCAGATCCTTGATTCTCCATATCTTGTTTAAACCTAGGGTTTCTAAAACCTTGGATAATGGTGGTCATTTTATTGTTGTAGTATCCTAAATCGAAATAGCTTATTTCTTGGAAAGTTTGCATAGTTCCTTGCATGAAACTTAAAACCCCAGTTGTATAAATTCTCTTAGTTCATGAATTATACTTGCTATGTTAGATAAACAGTTAATCATGATCCATAAATGTCGCATTCTCAGATTGCTTGTCAGTATTTTGATTATTTAGTATTTCAGTTACATTTCAGTCATATACATTTCCAGTTGGGAGTAGACTTAGCAACAAGTTTGACTAGGTTTCTGCGTACCCTTATAGTGGTAGAACTACGTGCCCCCGTAGGTTTATAAGTACCCTCTGTTGGGTATCATATTTAGTGATCACGCTATCCATGCCTTAATACACCTATCAAGGTATATTGGTTCCTCTCGATTGGGAATATGCATCGGACTCCACGTTTAGCTCATGTGGTTTTATGTCGATTAAAAGTAGCTCCCACAGTCAGACTATTAGTCTATTTGACAAGGTTTTCAGTATATACCTTAGTATTCAGTTTAGCATGTCATGTTCATAATTAGAACTTGGTCATTGCATTCAGTTTAGCTTTTCAGTTATGTTTTCAGTACTTACATTCTTACTAAGTTATGTCATTGCTCAATTATGATTTGTTCAATTTTTAAATGTATACTAGTTTAGTTTAGTATCTATATCGTGCATGCTCAGTACATTCCAAGTAATGACGCATACTCTGCGCTACATCCTTTTATGATGTAGGTTCAGGTACTCAGCATTCAGACCGCGCTTAGATAGATGCTCGATCCGTATTCAACAACTTCAGTGGTGAGTCCTCATACATCGACGACAATAGACATACTTTCATTTCAGTCTTTACATTTCAGTTTCAATGTTTGTTAGCTAAAGAGTTAGCTGGGGGAATGTCCCGGCAACTAAACTTAGTTAGAGGCTTTTTCAGTCCTAGTAGTAGAATCAACTTGAATTGTTAAGTTCATCTTTCAGTTAATATTAAACCCTTCGTATGGTTTATACATTCAGACTAGTTGGGGTTTCCCTATTTTCGAGTTATCTATTTTTTTAGCTTCCGCGTAGTATATGTCTGATTCAGTTATTCTCAGTACGCTTGATATATTTCAGACACAGGGTTAGCCTGGGGTCACTTGTGATCCTTTTTCCCGTGTTACGTCAGGTGGGTAGCCTCGGGGTGTGACACCACACAAGTCCTTTAGCATGCCTCATACAAGATAATAGAAATAAAGACTATAAAAGTTAGAATTTTAAACATCTTTTGAGTTTAAGAAAGTGGAAGTCTACATGAGTCTCAAAAGCCATCTAAAACATCATAAGGAAAGTAATTAGGAATTAACTCATACATCACATAAAAAGTATGAAACTAAAATACAAGAAATCAATAGCAGAGTCTTGTTCCTCGGAACATGATGACTCACCCATCTTCAAAGTCTATGAAGGATCAACTAGCCACGGTATGGGAGGTATGAGCATCAGAACCTACATAAGTGAAACAATATACGAATAAGTATGCAATAGTACATGAAATACACTAAATATGAGGTAATATGCATAATCATTTGCATGATAACATGAATGACTTAAAATATGTAGGCATGAACATAATAAAACATTTAAAAGTTTTTAGAGAAGAAGTGCCATAAAAATCATAAACATAGTCAAAAATACATTATCATAAAGGATATAAGAAAAGCTTGAAGAAAACATAAATATTTTGTGGGATGTTCGCTTGCACCGACAGTAAAACCATGAGATCTATACCATGGAATCCGGTATATCACTTATATTGAAAGAAGGGAAAACTACTTGCCAAGTTAGAATCCATATATATGATCATTTGCTAAAGTGTATCCACTAGCTAGGTCATTTATGTCAATCCTATGGGGGCACGAGTTACGGAATCGAGGTTGCTAATAAATACTACCCTATTGCAGCCTCCACCTCAAAGCCCTATCGGTGCTAAGTCTAAATTACAATGGAATAGATAAACTTCAAATATCATTTTAGCATAGGAAATGCAATGATCAATACCAATCCACACTTTTGAGATTAAAACATAGAATAGATCCTTAAACATAAATCAACATGGATGAGAAAACCTTTCACCAATGTGAATTCATTTGTAAGAAATAACTGTCATAATCATGATCATCATAATAACTGAGAAATCCTTTAACAATAGCACTGGTACTTTCCTTTCAAAGCATCCACAAATCATTTATATTCATTTCATAAAAACATGAATATCGTTATAATTTCATAATTTATAGATTTATTGGTTTATCATAGGATCATAGTTGAAAAATATAATTTGAGCATGGGTCAATGCAATTCAAACTAAATATAATTGATTAACATCAATTCATACATTAGGAGACCTATTTAACGAAAATTAATAACAATTAGATGAAACCCACCTTTATTAAATGTAAACTTTAACCAAGTCAGTGTTGCTTCTAACTTTGCCAATCTGGTCATGACCTGCAATTTTGTTGAATAAAATGGGGATTGAGACATTCAAAACAATAATTAGACAAGAATGATCAAGTTTGGAAACTTTGAACCCATAGATGTAAATAATTTGTTGTCTCTTCCTATACTAAGTTTTGTGGCTTCCGTAGGAGAGGGATCGACAAGAGAAGGTGGTGATCAAGCATATGATCTTGATGATTGTGGTTGGACTCTTGTGGCTCGATGTAAACACAACAAAGTGAGTTGTCATAAGGAGTCAACAAAGAAACATGTTAGGTAAACAATGGTAAGGAGATCCAAAACAAATACTTTGATTGTGCACTCAAAGACCGAAGAAATAAAGGTGCACCACTGCCAAGTGTTGCGTCGACCAATTACATTAGGATAATTTTTGCCAAGTTGATTTTACACCAATTTCGCATGCGATGGCACAAAAGCTCTATCTTGTTATGTAGATGAGAATGAAGCATAAGATGCAACACCATCATATCCATCACCAAAAGATGCTCCAAAGTCATCTCCTGAAGTCGAGAATGCATGCACGACCAAAATCACATTCTTTGACGATGATCTTCTATTTGGTGACACACTTCAAAATCTCCTTTTATTCATGGTTGGTTTAGAAAGTGAGAAAATAGTAACCAAAATCCTAGTCGATGGAGGATCTAAAATTAACATCCTTCCAATTCTCACAATGAAAGCACTTTGGATCTCAACTAAACATCTTACTGAAAGTCGCTTGATGATCCAAGGATTCAATCAAGGAGGACAAAGGGCCATAGGAACCGTTAAAATAGACCTCACCATCGGAGAGTTGCAATAGAACGTGTGGTTACATGTAATTGATGAAAATATTTCATATAGCATTTTTCTTGGTAGGCCATGGGTACATGAGAACAAAGTAGTCTGATCTACTTACCACCAATATTTGAAGTATTATAAAGATGGAGTTGCAAAAAGGATTATTTCATAAATTTGCTGTTGCCCATGGATTTTTGACGATTCTCCTATCGACTTTGGGCGATCAAGTTGCAGCTCACCGAATTGGGGTAAAAATTCCCCTAAGCTATTGGTATAGTCAGAGATCATCCCTTGGTTGGCGATCCACCAAATAGTTCAACGGTCTCAATTCTCACTCATTTAGGGAGTTCCTCTATGTACGCTTGAGTGTGTCAATTCTTTGCATTGAGGATAATACATTTTACTTTTTGGTGGGGTGAGGCCAGTTGTGCCAAAACTCCCCTTTTATGTGTTTATTATTTTGATGTTGCTTTATTTAAATTATTCTCTCTTTACCCTGCTCTCCCCATGAGTTTTGAAAATAATAAAATGCTTGAGTTGTCACTGATAATAACTTGAGGATCGATTGGGTTAAATATCGATGTCGTAAATAGTACTCAAGATGAGCATGATATACAATGTTGGTGTTGCAAGAATGAAATAGATGTGGTTGTACTTTTGGGTGATCTCTTTGAATCTTTTGTTGACTAGCTATGTTTCGGTGTGAGTCTTGCAATGAACATCACACGTACAATTTTGATACTTTTGGGCTGTGCTAAATAAGTGTATTCGAAGTGCCATATATGGTGAGGTCTTACCTGAAAGTATGTGTATGGAATCCTAGAATTTTCCTTATTAGTCTAATTGTCTAAACCTTGGTAAGTGTAAGGCATAATCTTGGGAAACAATTCTAATAGGGAACCCAAATTTCCATATCCTTTGTGACTACCTTGTGTGAGTATGCATCCGTCTTGGAACCATTTGAGCCTAAACCATTTGTTGACAAAACCACATTGAAACCTCATGAGCCTATATTGGCCCCACTTTCTCACCCAAAATCTTTTATTACGAATAATTATAATTTAATAGACAACTTAGGCCAAATGCCTAAGTTGGGGGTGCGGAAAGGAATGAGGAATGAAAGCTAAGTGAACGGAAAATAAAGATGAAAGAAGACTCAACTTTGAAGTTTGTTACAATAATCGTAAGAGCCCCTCCTTAAAAATTGAAAGTTCAATTTTGAAAAATGGAAATGAAAAAAAGAGAAGTTGATGAAATAAAGGGGATCCCGAATAAAGTGAGTGACAAATTAAAGTTTGAGTTCTCAAATGAAAAAGAATGAAAAGAACTTGAGAAGATGTGAAGATTATTGCAACAATATTTAGAAAAGGTGAAGTCACCAAGACAATTTGACTATGCCTTAACCCCCAGCCCGATTACAACCCTAATTACCCTTGATATCTTGCATGAACTAGGTTGTGTGATGATTGGAAATATGGGAAAACCTATGGAATGAAGCTTACATGTCTCTCTTTTGAGAGAGTGAGAGTTGCATTGAATCCTTATTTGTTTGTTTATTTTCTTTGTAAGGGCATGAAATCTTTCTTGATGTGAAGGCACTTGAATGCATTTGTTGAAACATGGTCTTGCATTTGAAAAAAAGCTATAGTGATCTTGAGGTTGTGTTGAAACCGGCTAGCCATCATTGGAAGCTTCTTGATCATGATTCAGTGTAGCAAGTTGTTGAGAATAGTTTTGTAATGGTACTTGCATGTTAGGCCTCATTGAATATTATTGTAGACACCCTTATTGGGCTAATTATGTTCTAGATTTACTTGAGGACAAACAAAAGGTTAAGTTGGGGGTGTTGATGAGTGGTAGATTTGCACTCACATAAGGACTATTTAACTCAATAATTAGTGTGCTCAATGCCTAATTATGTCTTACTCTAATGATATTTTTATGATCTGCAGCTATGAAGGCTAATTGACCTAAGAGGGATGAATGTGTGAAAGAATAGCCAAAAATTATGAAAAGTGTTAACTCCACATTATTTGATCGCCTGTTGAAAAGGGTGGATAACCAA
The DNA here is from genome assembly GCF_000226075.1 of Solanum tuberosum. Classification (NCBI taxonomy): domain Eukaryota; kingdom Viridiplantae; phylum Streptophyta; class Magnoliopsida; order Solanales; family Solanaceae; genus Solanum; species Solanum tuberosum. The sequence continues at coordinate 2,906,779 of NW_006238933.1, read as the reverse complement.
ACGGGTACAATAGTACCCAAATTTACAATACATTGAGCCAATTACTTGAGGTTGGATGGCAAACTCATAAAAAGATGGTGATGCGCTGAATGCAAAAGGCAAACAAGGTGAACATTGCCATTTTTGACAGTATCGGGTGACAAAATAATAGTTTATAAATTGAACAACAGTGGCAATCAGTGATTCGCTGAATGAGAAAAGCATACTCAAACGGGATTGCAGACTGAGGTTCAAACACCTGAAGCATGGAGCAAGAAGACGATGAGCTAAATCATTACTGGCGATTTACTGAATGAGGTTAGTGAGCCCGAATGACATCACCAAGCGAATAATATATTGAGTTTTGGGCTGAATCCTGAGAAACCATACATAGCCTAAAGGATAGAGAAATAGGGGTTCGAAAATTATGGAGAGATCTGATTATTTTGGAGAGACACACACTTCCTATTGATTGAATAACAATTTTGGTTTTTTGGGGTTAAATTTTTTATCTTGAATTTGATAAATTGAAGTTGAATTTGAAGTGGGGTTTCTTGTAATTTCTCAAATCCATGTTACCATCAACTGATTTCGTGCAAGGTATAAATTCTCTACACTTTGTGATGTGTGGCTAAGACCCCACCTCTTGAGGTGTGATTATGGGGTTGGGTGTTGTTTTAACTTAGTGGGTATGTTGAATTGCTCTATTTTATAGCTGTTAATCATGGATTTGAACTGTTACCATGTGGGTAACTCATGAATTAAAAGGTGGCCAATTTTATTTTAGCTTTGATCTAGCATTAGTGCTCGAAAGACACCAATATTAGTAGGTAATTAGTTATGTTTGCTATTTAGTCATACTTAATTGTAAATCCAAGGTAGTGGTATGAATTAAAAACTACATGAATGAGCTTGAAAGGAGATTCCATGAACTAGTTTTATGAGATCGAAAGAAGGTTAACACTATTGAAGATGACCAAACCTATCCATGATTATTTAGTTTTATTGAGCAATTCGATACTACCCCTGGTGATATCAATGCTCAATCCGCCACACCTCTACGTTTAATTAAATTTGTGAACCTTTGCTTGCTTAGAGATTGTTACAATTGTGAGCCTGAATTCGAGTTGTTAAATTTGGTGAAATCATCCACCTCTTTTCCTTGTTTAGTACATTGAGATTAGTTGTGATTTAATTCCAAAACTGAATTCTTCAGCTCACACCATTCCTTGGGAGATTTAATTGCGACTCTTAGTTGAGTATTCTTATTGATGACGGCTTCCTACTCTTTTGATTAGTTTTGAAGAGTAGTTTGAGAATTATCACGTTCCTTTTGAGGTTTTTCCCATTATATAAGATGTTACAACTGAAGGACGAAAATGTTTTAGGCAGCTACCTACTAAGGCATTGTATGAGTCATGGGTTCAGTTTAACAAGAAGCAAAAACTAATTCACAACCGTAAGTTGTTTGATAAGCACATTATGTAATCTTTTTACACCTCTTTAAACTTTTGCAACAAAACCAATTGTTTATATATGTAACACCCGGAAAACTAGTAGGTGAAACTAGAGCCTTACGTGAGAGTTTTAGAGTTTGATGTGTGGGTTAAGGTTGTAAAATGGCTTCCCGTACTTAGGATGAGGTGTTTAGGGGTTAAACATCAAAGTACAAACCCCCCCCCCCCAAGAACCAACCAAGGGACCTTGAGGAGGACCCTAAAGCCTAACCCCAAAAATTCCCAAAGCTGCCCTAAAAGGGCCACTTACAGATGGCACCTACGACCAGTAGGTGGACCCACGTACCGTAGGTGGGTTTCTTGGGTTAAGGCCCTTGTAATGAGCTCCAGTCTATGGACTTACGGACCTACAGAACGGCCAGTAGGTCCATTCACGGACCGTAGGTCCTAGGTCGTGGGGCACAACTATGTTGTTGTCCAATTCGGCCAAGGTCAGGGGTAGTTTAAGTAATTCCTAATTAAGTTAGTTTAATGTAGAGTCATTTTATATTGTTTATTTATACCTATATAAGACGTTTTAAGTCTTTAACCACCTCATATATTTCATAATCTCAAACCCAAAATCATAACCAAATTAACCCTCTTAAAAAATCTTCTGTCCCAAAACTCATAAGAAGAAGAAGAAGATCCAGTTAGGGCTTGAATAAGGGGGCTTTCTCACACTATTTTGTTGGATTTATTTACCTAAGGTATGGTAGTCTTTGATTCATGGAATGCTTTCATCCATGAAGTCCTCAAACTCTTAATTTCAAAGTAGAAAAGTCTCCAAAACCTAGGGTTTCACTCCAAGTCATGGATTCTTTCTAAAATCATTTTCAATGATTTAATTATCTTATATTATTATTGAATTGCTGTTTTATGGTGGTTTTAAGATAAAATCTCTCATGAATCTATGAATTCCCCATAACCCTAATTTATGCCATTGTGATATGGGTGAATTATAGTATGGTGAATACTATGAAATTGTTCTTGTAGAAGTTTAGTTATTTTAATCATGTTGTTATCCTTGCCTAATGTAGTATTTCTAGGTGTGTAGGTGAATTATGATTCATGGTCCTTGAAGGGAAAATATGAGAGTTTTGTATAAACATGATGTATGTAGGTGTACATGATTTGTAAATACTTTGAAAGGAATGTGATCATGACTATAATGTAATTCTGGTGTTGTTGAAAGGCTATTCTCAATTATACACTTGTGAATGATGATTATGTGTTGTGAAAGGTTTTCTCAATGTATAATATACCTTAAATTGGTAGACTTAGGGCATCCTCTTCATGTTTAATTAAAAACGATCTTGATTGATATACCTTGAATTGGTAGGCTTAGGGCATCCTCTTCTTGGTTAACTAAAAGTATCTTGACTTAATGAACCTTGAATCGGTAGGCCAATGGCACCCCTTTCATAAATGACTAATGAAGTATTCTAAGGCTTTGTCTTTAATCAATAGGCCAATGACATTTCTTTCGTGAAGATTCAGGAACTATTGTAATGATGAACCTTGAAACGGTAGGCCTAAGGAATTCCTTTCATGAGTGACTAATAATGAACCTTCAATCGATAGGCCAATGGTAACCCTTTCATGATGATTCAATGAGCTATTCTAATAATGTACCTTGAATCTATATGCCAATGACATTCCTTTCATGTGTGTAATAATGTACCTTGAGTCGGTAGACCAATGACATCCCTCTCATGTGTAATAATGCTAAAAGAAAATGAACTACTCCATAGGAATTTAATGCTTAGCACCAAGTGGATATTATGGGGTGGAAGCTCTCCCTATGTTAGGCCCGGTTTCTAGTAACAACCTCCTTATCCCATAACTATGTGCCCAAATAGGACGTTAGGTAGTGGATCCACCTAAACTAAAATTTTACCGGTTCTTCCTTAGGCAAGTAGACCAACTCTTTTCGCATTGGGACATGACACCGGATTCCATAATTTGCTCACATGGTCTATGTCTATTAGGGGTTATTCCCATCATGTGAGGTATGTACTATGGTTACTCAAGAAGTTCTATGATGTGTGGGTAGGGGTATGGGACTCCATCCATGCATTGCACGAGTAGGTTTTGAGAGTGGTTATGGTGTGTTCTTCGAATGTCATAATGTCTAATGTAATGAATATGGTGATAATGATGCTATTGAGAATATTGGATAATGATGCTATTGAGAATATTGGAAATAAAAGATAAATGAAATGATGAATGCTTAATTTGTATTGTTGTTATGAGTTGCTTTCCTTGATATGACTTATTAAATGTGAATGTTCCTTGTCTATGAGTATTAACTAAAGATGGGATCAAAGAATGGTAAGCATGACTATGGTGCCCTCAAAGGGATACTTAGTATGAGTGGTATTATGGGATGTCGTTCATACATTGCACAAGTATAACTTAGGGGTACCTAAGACATGATTCTATTATGTTATAATGATTTATATGTTGAATATGCTTGTGACTTATGCTTTATACTAAAGTTCATGATGTTTCTCAAACTTGACATAAAACATGGTTTTCAACTAAAATATCCTTTTTAGTATGTTTTCAAGGATTTTATGCATGACTATCATACTTGGTGCATTTTCGTACTAACCCATATATCATCTACATTTTTCTACAAAGTGTAGGTTCTGGTGTTTGAGGTGATCAAGATTTGTGGATGTATGAGTCATTAGTAGTTTCCTTTCTTGTCATTTTATGTTCCAGACTTTGTTCAAGGGTTGTGACCCTATTGTTGATTCAAAGATTGTATTAGATGGCTAATTGAGACCAGTTAGATTTCCGCTTGCTTTTATAAAAGACTTAGATTGTATGGATAAAAGTTTTTAAATTCCGCATCATTTCTTATGTTTTATGTTATGATATGCTATGACGCTTGTATGAGACTCTTCGGAGTCTTGTACGCCGTGTCCATCTAGGGGTAGTCCTTGGGTCTTTACAAACATGGTATCCGAGCACAAGATTTCAAATGATTTTAGGATGATGTCTCATAAGCCACATCTAGTAGAGTCTTGTTCATGGGTGTGAAGCATGACACATTTATGAATGAAAGGCTATAAGATGTTAGGAAATTTCACTTTCTTCATTACTCTTAAGTTGTACCTTAGAGTTTAACTCTAAGAGTCCCTCTCCTAACCCTTCTCTTATGTCTTCAGGATATAAATACACGAAGGTCTAACATAATAAGGATCGAAGAGGATAATGTGAATGAGGGAGTTCCTCAAGTTCTGATTGATTCGGCAGCTATAATGGACATGGAGGTTAGGTCGCCTTTATAATGTTGACTTAAGCTATGACGGCCCAATCTCAAGCCGTGACAACTCAAGGTCAAGCCATGACGGCCCAAGCTACTAGGGAAGTGGTTGCTCCGGCTAATCCAAATGTGATTTCGGCCGCTTCAAGCATTAGGGATTTTGCTAGAATGAATCCTCCCGAGTTCCACGACTCCAAATTAGGAGAGGATCCTTATGAGTTTAGGGAAGAGGTTTTCAAGATACTTGACATTAGGTGGTGACTTCGGTAGAGAAAACGGAGCTAGCCGCTTACCAATTGAAGAGTGTTGCTCAAGTTTGGTATACTCAATGGAAGAACAATAGGCCGGTAGGAGCGGATCACGTAGATTGGGAAATTTTCAAATTGGCATTTCTTGCTAGGTATTTTCCCCAGGAATTGAAGGAAACTAAAGTTGAAGAGTTCATCAATCTTCATCAAGGGGGCATGACTGTGAAAAAATACTCCGTAAAATTCACTCAATTGTCCAAGTATGCTCCATCTTCCGTGTCAAATCCGATGGATGAGATGAGTAGATTTTTGACGGGTGTGTCCGACTCAATTGAAGAAGAATGTCGTGTGGCAATGCTTCATGATAACATGGATATACCACGTGTTATGGTGTATGCTCAACAAATTAGAGAGTCAAGACTTAAGAAAAGGAATAAAAAAGTGAAAAGAGCTAGGACCGATGATGGGAATCCTCCCAAGAGTAGGTCCGATGAACAAGGTCAACCAATGTTCAAAAAGAGGACCTTCAACCAAGATTCTTCAAACACTCCTAGGGTTAACCAAGATAAAGGTAGTGGGCCTCCATTTCCTAAGCTTTCTTGCACCAATTATGGAAAGAAACATCACGGTAAGTCCCTAACCGGTATGGATGGCTGCTATGGTTGTGGAAAGAATGATCCTGAAGTGAAAAAATACCCTAACCTTACAACAAAAGGAAGAGAGGCCAAGGAAGCTTCTCTTAATGGTACGGTTCCCGTTCCTCCAAATTATGGTTGTTTTCTGTATTCTGGTCTAGAGAAGACAAAGGAGCCCTTCTAGATAAAGGCACCAGTAAGTTGATAGTTCTTTATAGATGTAGCTGTTTTATTAGGTCCCTATGATATTTGTTAGATTTTGATGTTAGCCTTAATAGGGAATTTACTCCTAAGGGGGAGATCGTATTCTTAGATAAAAAGGTTGGTGAAAGTTCCAGTATCCTCATCCCTTTCTTCTATTCATATTCTAGTTTTAGACAAAGAGTTCCTTGTGACTTGTTTCATGTTTTGGAGTCATGTGTTATTTATTTGTTTCCATGATCTCCTTATTTTATGCATGTTCTTGATGAAATTCATGTTTACTAAAAAAATGAGTTTTCACCATTTCTGTGTTCCTCATGTTGTTATGCATTTAGTATAAGTTGTCTATATATGAGATGAATTGTTCAACATGCCCTAATGTTCTTTCTAGAGTAATTGCATAATTGGCCTCATCTTATTGTGACAAGCATGTTTTGAGTTGGAGAAGGTAGTTCCTCCTATGAATGCTGAAATGTTGAGTTTTCATGCATAATGGGTTGTTAGATGTAGTTCTTACTTCCTTGTGTTGCATTGAGATGGAATTGATATATCCTCCTTTGAGTTGTGCATTACTTAGATGTTTCATGCATGATGCGCTGTTAGTCTAGAGTCTTTAATTCCATTAAGTATCTGGATCGTCATTCGAGGACGAATGTTCCCAAGGGGCAGATAATGTAACACCCGGAAAACTAGTAGGTTAAACTAGAGCCTTACGTGAGAGTTTTAGATTTTGATGTGTGGGTTAAGGTTGTAAAATTGATTCCCGTACTTAGGATGAGGTGTTTAGTGGTTAAACGTCAAGGTACGACCCCCCAAAAACCAACCAAGGGTCCTTGGGGAGGACCCTAAAGCCTAACCCCCAAAACTACCCAAAGCTGCCCAAAAAGGGCCACCTACATATGGCACCTACGGCCAGTAGGTGGACCCACGCCTTGTAGGTGGATGTCGTGGGTCAAGGCCCTTGAAATGAGCTCCAGTCCATGGACCTACGGACTTGCAGAACGGCCAATAGGTCCCTTTATGGACCGTAGGTCACTATTTTTCGTAGCGGAACTGGTAGTTGGGGAAGTCATAGGAGTAGTAGTGTGGTAGGTGGTAGTGTAGTAGGTGAGTAACTTATTTTAAAGATTTTATTATAATATCTTTTTGCTAAGTATTTTAATCTTGATAGCTCTTTAATATTATTTTTTGGTAGTGTTAAATTCATGGTAATATGTAGTAATATTTATTGTAATATTCTTCCGATAGTTGTTTTAATCTGAATATTTCTTTAATATTATTTATGATATATTCTAGATATAACATATCTTGGATTCTTTGGTACATATATAAATTTTCCTCCATTAATTGTTCTAATAGTTTTATATCTTCCATAACTTCTATCCAATATTGTAAATATTTGTAATTCATTTTAATCTGAATTTATTTCTAAATCGTAGCATTCTATTCTTTCATTATCTAAATATAGATCTTGTAAATCTATTTCATACCATTCTTAATTTAATATATCTACTAATTCGTAGTCATCAAATATTTTTTCCCATATGATTCTTCTTAATTCAATTATCTCTATACCGTTAAGTATATATAAGATTAAAGTTTCATATTTTTTTATCATTTCGTCATGCATATATGTAGTCATGTTCTTTACTATGCGGGTTTTTTATTTCAAATTATTCCTTCCTATCATATTCATAATTGATTAAATTCATATTAGATCATTATGAACTAGATTATCTTTATCATGTTTTCCTGTCACTACTAGCATCGTACTTTAGCGGATACTTCCTTCTTATCAGTGCCTCAACTTTGTTTACTCCCCTAAACGGCTTTCTTCGCCTACCGGTTTCAACATTAGGATGGCATAGTATAGAAGTTTTCTCCCTGTTTCCAGTGTGCTAATAAACTAGAAATCATGATTCAAATAATTCTAATACATAATAACTAACATAAATTTATTCAATCATATATATGATATTCAGGAATATATGAAATTAGTTCCACATATTTTTTGAACAATATACCTTTGCCTCTTGCTTAGCCATGTTATCTGAAATATCTGATTGGATTTCAGATTTATCCATTAACTTTAAAGTATTTAGTATCTTGAGAGAGTGATTTTGAAGAAAGTTTTTATTCTGTTAGGCAATGCCTGCTTTCATTTACATATATCCTCCCTTATATAGAGAGGAACTCTTACTTACTACAATAATGTGCTCTTTTTACAACCTTTTACAATACTACACGTACACACTACTTTATGACTACTTGACAAACATATTATGATGACATACCTTACACTTGTCATCATATTTTTAACATTTACACTTACTTTATGACACTTGTACACCTACCATTCTTACTTACATTTTCCCATACTCTTGCCCATACACTTGTACCTACTACCTATTAATATAGTATGACTACTTTACACTTGTTATACTTTACATGCTATAAGTTTTATAATACTTATGTCACAGTGCTATTACTATTATACACACTACTATTCCTACTATTCACTTGACTTTTTTACAGTTTTACGTACTAACTTTTTCTTTCTTATCTTTTTGACTTATCTTCTTCTTCTTATCTCCTTCCGTCTTTATCTTATTCTAGCTGGACGTCTGGAATTATATTATCTTCTCCGTTGCATTTCGAACATATGTGGTCAGGGTATTTGTGACCAATTAGCTTGCAATATCTCGTTAATAACTCTGCCGAAATAAATCCTACTTTTAGTGCTCATGTTGTAGGTCGTTCTTCTGGCTTAAGTAATGATAAAATCCATCTCTGGACTTCATCCATATCTGGACTTCATCCATATTTTGAATTGGAATAAATCATTAACTGATCTCTTGCATAGTAGCTCCATATAGCACTGCCGTTTAAATAATTATTTGCTAGCTCTTGTATAATGGTTGATATACCAATTATTCTCTTATTGGCATAAAAACTAGGTATCTCACTCTGGTTTAGTAAACTATCTGCGTATGTAGATGTTTGTGGTTCTAGGGACATATGTCTAGGTGTCCTTTGGGTAAATGGTTTTGCGAATAGCTGGTTTAAGTTAGCATTTTTATGTTGTTTATCACTAACTTGTTTGCTTGTACCTGCA
>NW_006238933.1:2835080-2894071 GCF_000226075.1 Solanum tuberosum | reverse complement strand
CAGTTATTGGTTTGGGTGTCCATTTTTTATTCAATCTTTTATCCCATATAGTTTTTTCTTTATCATATTGTCCATAGTTTCCATTATAGTATTTTGGATTAAAATTTTTTGGGTTTTTTACTCCTGATGTGCTAGGTTTTTCGTCCATGTGTACGTCTTCTGTATTTACTTCTAAATTCTTTGTATTATCTATGTTTGCTAAAAGTTCCGTATATGTTTCGCTTGTTTCCGAATGTTGTTCTAGATCATCATCATTTATTTCATCTATTCTTATTTCGGGTAGATTATCTTGGCTATTTTCTTCTTTTTCTTCTAATTTATCTTGTAATTGCAATTTTTCTTTAAATTTGACTATCTCATTTACTAATTTTGTTTTTTGCTCTTTTTCTTTTTGTTTAATTTCATACATTTCTTTTAATATTGCCAGCTCTTTTTTTAGTTCTATTATTTTAGTATTTTTTACTTCTTCTAATTGTTGTACTTCCTTTTTTGCTTGTTGTTTTATTTTTTCGATTTCCGTTTTTCTATCTATTTCTTCATTTTCTTTTGTTATTCTTATCATAGCAGTTAAACTATCTTCTAGTTTTACCGTTTCTTTTTCTAACATTAAATTTAGATTGTCACCTATTTTCTTATATCTTCTTCCTAGATTAGAAAATATTATCTTTATTTTTAATCCGTCATAGTTTTCATATGTTTTTTCATCTATTGCGTATTCTTCTTTATTCATTTATAAATTGTGTTGGAATTTATATTCTAAGTTTTCTATTTGTATTTGTAGATATAAAATAGTTTTCCTCTGTGCTGTTATAGATTTTTTACAAATTCCTGCAAATATATTACTATTAAGTCTATTTTGCCTATGTCTCAATTCTTGTCTTTTTGCTATAATTATTTCGTTAAGTTTTTGTCTATATTCTTCATTCTCGTTATTCATTGTTTCTTTAAGTATTGAATATATTTATATTCTATTTTAGATATATTATCTATTAATTGATCTAATTTGTCGTCATCAGTTTTTGTGATATTGAGTTTTTTATATTCCGAATATAATTTCTTTAATTTTCTTTTTAGTTTTCTTAACTTTCTACTAGTATGTTTCTTACTTTGTTTCTTATTATCCATAGCTCTGATACCATTTTTCTTACTTCGCGGGTCACACTTATGTTGCTGTCCAATTCGGCCAAGGTAAGGGGTAGTTTAGGTAATTCCTAATTAAGTTAGTTTAATGTAGAGTCGTTTTATATTTTTTATTTAGACCTATATTGACTTTTTAATCCTTTAACCACCTCATATATTTCATAATTCCCAAACCCAAAATCAAAATCAACTTAACCTTCTCCAAAATTCTTCTGTCTAAAAACTCCATACAAGAAGAAGAAGAAGAAGATCAAGTTAGGGCTTGAATAAGGGGGCTTTCTCACACAATTTTTTTGGATTTGTTCACCGAAGGTACGGTAGTCTTTGAATCATGGAATGCTTTCATCCATTAAGTCCTCAAACTCTCAATTTCAAAGTAGAAAAGTCTCCAAAACCGAAGGTTTTCACTCAAGTCATGAATTCTTTCTAAAAACATTTTCAATGATTTAATATCTTATATTATGATTGAATTGCTGTTTTATGATGGTTTTAAGATAAAATCTCCCACAAATCCATGAATTCCCCATAACCCTAATTTATGCCTTAGTGATGTGGGTGAATTCTAGTAAGGTGAATACTATGAAATTGTTCTTGTAGTAGTTTAGTTATTTTAATCATGTTATTATACATGTCTAATGTAGTTTTTTTAGGTGTGTTGGTGAATTATGATTCATGTCCCTTGAAGGGAAAATTATAAGAGTTTTGTATAAACATGATGTTTGTGTACATGCTTTGTGAATACTTTGAAAGTAATGTGATCATGACTATAATGCAATTGTGGTGTTGTTGAAAGGCTATTCTCATGATGTTAATGTACACGAGTAGGCTTTGAGAGTGGCTTTGGTGTGTTCCTCGAATGTCATAATGTCTAATGAAATGAATATGCTTATAATGATGCTATTGAGAATATTGACATAAAAGCTAAATGAAAGGATGAATGCTTAACTTGTATTGTTGTTACGAGTTGATTTCCTTCATATGACTTGTTAAATGTGAATGTTCCTTGTCTATCAGTATTAACTAATGATGGGATCAAAGAATGGTAAACATGACTATGGTGGCCTCAAAGGGATACTTAGTATGAGTGGTATTATGGGATGCTGCTCATACATTACACAAGTATAACCTAGGTTTACCTAAGAGATGTTTCTATTATGTTATAATGAATGATATGTTGAATATGCTTGTGACTTATGCTTTTATACTAAAGTTCATGATGTTTCTCAAACTTTGCATAAAGCATGGTTTTCAACTAAAATGTCCTTTTTAGCATGTTTTCAAGGATTTTTATGCATGGCTATCATACTTTGTGCATTTTTGTACTAACCGATATATCTTCTACATTTTTCTACAAAGTGTAGGTTCCGGTGTTTGAGGTGATCTTCTTTTGATACAAGCTTGAATCGACTATTCTCCTAGCTTGTTGTGAGTCCTCAAGATTCAAGGAAGTATGAGTCATTAGTAGTTTTATTTCTTGTCATTTTATGTTTCGGACATTGTTGAAGGGCAGTGACCCTATCGTTGATTCAAAAATTGTATTAGATGGCTAATTGAGACAAGTTAGACTTCCGCTTGCTTTTATAAAAGACTTTTATTGTATGGAAAAAGCTTTTAAATTTCGCATCATTTTTTATGTCCTATATTATGATATGCTATGAGGCGTGTATGAGGCTCTTCGGAGTCTTGTACGCCGTGTCATATCTAGGTGGTAGCCCTTGGGTCGTTAGAATATTGTTTTTGGAGGATTATTAATAAAGCAAACTTATACCGATGTGATAACTATACGTGATAGGGTTAAAAATAGCAGGGCTTGGCATATTAGCGACTTTGAAATCTTTGGTTATACTTATGCAATAATGATGTCCATAGAACCATTAAAAAGAGAAAAAGAACGTGATCAAGATATGGATCATTTAAAGAGTTCGATGCATATTCTCTCTTATTAGAAAGGCTCATCTCGGTTGCTATGAACAGACCAATGGTGAATGAAATTGGGCTAGAATACTTTTTGGGTACTGATTAAAAATATTTAGGGTAAGCTACTCTTAGGCAGAAATCTAGGGTAGGTGAGGTAAAAGACCATCCGAGAATCAATGGGGGTGATATGTCTAGGTATAAGACCATCCGGGACAGGTTGATCCAATGGATAATCAGAGATGGACTCCATGATAAGTTCTCGAGGTTGGACCAAGGCTTTATGACATTATATAAGTATCAAATAAGGTTTCATAAGCTCTGTCGTGAGTGTATAATGATATTGCTTACTAAGCAGAAGAGGGTTTATTGTTGTAATACCATGTATCCATAGTTGTAGTAGGAAGCTAAAAGGTTGTTAAAAAGTTGTTGGTGTTAATTTGGGTGATACCCTCTATGGATCGGTAAAAGTTGGTTGTAGAAATTGAGATGATTAAATTGAAAATGTCAAGTCCCAGAAGAGTTCCTATGGAACAATAGGATGGTCCAAAAAAAGTTATAAGGCCCATAAGAATTGGTCCTAGAAAGGTTCAAGACATGGTGAAAAATCAATAGATACAGGTTCAATGGATGGGTTTACGGACCGTAGAAATTCCTACGGTACGTAGCCTAGAACTCCTATGAAGGAGGTGGGACTTAAGGGAATTTTGAACATGGGTTCCACATAAGGGACCTACAAGTCGTAGAAAGGTCTATGGAATGTAGACCTTTGACGTGGAATTTACAAGAAAATTAAAGTCCCAGAAGTCCTTCTATGGTTGATGAGTACGGACCATACATAATGTCCATAGAAGTGGTTCAATAGCTTTTAAGTAGGGTTAGTTTTGCCTTTTCCCACCCTTTCAAACACTAACCCTGAATTTTTCACAACAAATTAAGGATCTAAACAATACCGTTCGACCCTAACACCCCCATAATCACTCCCATGATATAGACCAAGGATCCAAGAGGAGAAAGCTAGCGTTTTCAAGCATACATCATGTTTCTCCAAAAACTTTGTTTTTCAAGGTATATAAGGCTTCATAGTGTTGGAAAAAGTTCATCCTCACTCCCTATATCTAAATTCAGTTAGTAAAGAGAATAATCTAGGGTTCTACCCAAAGTTCCATGAGTTTCCACATTGGGTTATGTTCTTTTGTCGAGTTTAGATTCTTGACAATTGTGATAATGCTATTTTATACATTTGATATTTTGAGTTCTTGTTGATGGTTTATATTATCATGTGAACAATAGTTATTGACTTTTCTTGAAAGCTTTTGTATAAATATTCATATTCATTGACTTTCAAAATATAAAGTGAATCCAAGTAGAAGCTTTAAATTCTCTTTTCATAATCATTTAAGGAAAAATAATGGTTCAAAATGTATTATTTTATACTTAGAAAGAAATTACTATTTCAAATAAAACATATACAAATTTCAGAAGAATTTCAGATAGATAAAGTAAAATTCAATTACTAATCAAAGAGGGTCTTGTGAGTATCAACTCAACCTAGAGAGTACCTTTATATAAGCATATATAATAATATTTTGGGAGTGATATTGAGCAGAGATTGGGTAAGGGTTCAAATGACTCAAACCCCATAAACTACGTCTGTTACGACCTGACTTCCTGAGTCATGTTGGCACCTACTATAACCCATCAGTAAGTAAGCCAACATGTACCCAGAACGACAAGTAATGAGTAAAAGGGTAGAAGTAACTGTAAAATAACACTAATAGTAAGAAAAGATAGAAACAAAGCAAGCAAAAATACTATATACAATAAAAACCCTCAAAAAAGCCTGGAATTCATAAGTCTAGAGCTGTCTAATATGAACAAATAAAAATCCAAAAAGTAGGCCAAAAAAATCCATCTTAAAGGAAAAAAGACTAGCTAACATATATATTGAAGGAGACATGTTGATCGAGGATGCTAAGTGCTCACCCTCGTCACCAATATTCGAAAGCTACAAGAGATAGCACGAACAATAAACACTGGTAGTTGTTATTAGGACATGCAACACAAAAAGGATACAGAGTGTAGCCTGAGTACCCAAAAAGGTACATAGTACGTATCATAGGCCGATTGAATAAGAAAGGTAAAAGTAATAAGAAAAGATACAATCTAGACACAGAAAGAGGTCCATGCAGATATGAAAGAAAGCACACAAGAACCAAAAATAAATCTAAACTAAACCTAATTTGACCCTGTAAGCCAAGAAGATACACTCGTGCACAAGTTAAAATAAAATCTGAATGGACCTCCATAAGCCTGACAGGTACATAGAATAGCTAAGACTACTAGAGTGAAGTGACTTAATCCAACTCCAATAAATGTACTCCAACCTTGAAACCAATGTGGTTGCCTCTAACTAGAGGTGACAACCTCGAACCGTAAAGTATCAGCCTCACACTAGGAATAACGGCCTAAAACCATCAACATGAACCCCTGATTGGAGATAATGGACTCAAACCATAAACATCGACCTCAAATAAAAAATAATCACAGTGTCTAGTCAACTCCCAACCCAACTATCAAGAGTGACAAAGGGGCGCGTCAACCCTAAAGGATTCCAATGTCAGGACTTAGTCATCGTGGTATGATGGCACCCACAAGCATCAACAAAGGTCTCCAAGCATAGGGCAATCCTATCCTAAGTCACCGTGAATCAACACAAAACCTCTGGTAAAGCATAAAAGCCAAATAGCTAGGGAGAAAAGATAAAAAGTCTACAAAAAAATTCATCAATATTAGAAGGTCACACCTAGAATCTTAGGTTTATCAAGAATACATGTATAATCATATGAAAATCATGTATTTACATCATAATCAATCATAAACAACCATTATCCAATCAATTGGATCAACATATAACAATACCCACATTATAGGAAGGAACCCTAACTAGAATTGGGGGTTAATCTTCACAATTGGGGTAAACATAAGAGCTTCATGGATGAAAGGAGTCCATGAATGAATAATCCATCATACCTTGATCATAAAGCCCTGCAAAGCTTGCAATATTGGGGAATTGACCTAGCTTGGACCCTTCTTCTTCTTTATATTGTAGGTCTAATCTAATATAAAACGACCCCACTTAATCCCTAATTAATTCTAGAACCTTCCGTAAGCCCCTTCACTTAACGACTTAAGGGCCTAGGTTGCCTTACCCATGAGTTCACGCCTACGGACCGTAGGTGGGTACACAGGGTGTGCTGGCCCTCAGTGGGTAGTGGCATGTGGCATGTAATGAGTCCACAAATTGTACTCATTTAGGGTTATATTTTAATACAAATTGTGTCCTTAAATACTTATTTTATCTCAATATCTGACGAAAACCCTTAATTTTCAGGTATTTGAAGTTTGAAGGAAAGCATGGACACTACATCTCAAAAAGGAAATAAGAGGCTGAAAAGAACGAAGAAATGAAGGCCTGAGGATCGCCGAGTCCACTTGGCGAGTCACCGAAGGGTCTTACTTGACCTTTTGTTCCAATGTGCTTAGCCCTGTAGGAAAGGATCAAGTGGGCAGAAAAAGGGAGCAGTCGGCGCATCGCCGAGAGGTTCTGTGAAGCAGTACCATGTTGCCTAATGACCCAGAGCACGACGATATTGAAGGCTGGTGCAAGACGGCAATGAACTACACCAAAAGACTAATTACAGAGTTGATCGGCGATTCCAACTAAAGACGTCGAATAATCTGCTGCATCACAAATCTGTGAAAATTATAAATACTAGTTAGAGTTGTAGTTTAAGTGTTTAGAGTTGTAGTTTTAAGTGTCGAACAATTATTATAATTTTCATATAGAATAGAACTTTTTAGTGTTTTTGCTCTGAGTTTGAGAGGGTTTTGAAGACTTGAAGTTCCAAAGGGTTTCATCTTCAAGATTTAAGGTTTGGGTCTCTTGGATTCTTTAATTTTTTGCCTGAATCAAGAGTTAAATCTTCCTACCCAGTTGAATGCGAGCTCAATTTGGTATAAATTTCTATCTCTTATCCATGTGTGGTAAAAACCCCAATTCTTGGGGTGTGATTTAGCGAATATGGGTTAAGATAATTGTTGGGTCTTGCTTGCTGATAGTTTAATCGTAGTTTAATTGTGATTTCGTTTAGTAGTTGTGGGTGAATTTAATGAATTTGTAGTTGCAAATACAAGTTTATTTATGTGTTTTCGGCTTGCGAGAGAGAGAGGTCGTGAAACTAAAACTACTAAATTGATGGCTTGTGGGAGTGGGTCGACATGAGGTTCAGCTCGAGAGAGTGAATCCTAGTCTCATTCCCTCACACTCAGCTCGAGAGAGTGAGTGGGTTAAGGCGTAGGTTGGTCTTCATAGGGCAAGTGGGTGTCCGAGAGGAACGCATTTGGAATGGGGTAAGTTGCTCGAGAGAGAGTTTATCCCCCTTAAAGTTTAGCCTAGTCACAATTATTCTATGAATCTTCTATCAAAAGCATGTACCCAATAATCTAACTTAACCCGTATTTCCATCACATTCCATGGAACCCCTCTCATTATTTAGAAATCTTCGTTTATTTTGCTATTTCTTTTACTTACTAATGACAAAACCCCATTGTTAATTGACACTCTTGCATCCCCCTTTAATTTACAATGTTTTTAATCGTTAATGTCTTTAGCTACGACTAGTTAGAACTAAATTTTATTTTTCTATTAATTCTCAAAACCACTATCTTGGGAAAGATCTCAACCCTTGGTTAGGTTAATAAACTATTGTATGATCATAGACACTTGCATCGGAAGTTGTGTCTTGATTACGCAAACATCAACTTGGTTTTTTTTGGTTCTTGACCCACGACACATTACCACAGGGCGTGGTTCCACCTACTGGGCGTGAGTCTCATACGTAGGTGGCCCATTTTGGGAAGTTTCTAGGGTCTTTTTTGGGTCCCCCCTCAAGGACCCTTGGTTGGTCCTTGGGGGTCTTACTTTGACGCCGTAACCCTAAACCCTTTACTCTAAGTACAGGAAGTTGATTAATAACGTTTCAAAAACCCTTCATCCAATTCTAAGCGTCAATGGTCATTATTCAGTATAATAACCCAACTAAATGAGTTAGGGTCGAATCCCACAGGGAGTGCTACGTGTTTAGTATTCAATTGTAAGGTGCAAACAAGTCCGAATCAATCATAGGAATAGACATTATTGGAAAAAACCATCATTCAAATCAGTGGGTGACACAAATGTCAAATGGGGGGTTTTTGGTTGTGAAATTAACAACTACAGTAGCAGCAAAATAACACAAAAATAACAATAGGGAAACGGTTTTTTGGGATTTGATTCTATTACAGGCTATTATAAACAAATGGGTAGTTACAACTATTAAAAAATAGCTGAAAATCAGTGAGTAAGCTAGATTATAGAGGGGATAAACTTTCTCTCGAACAATTTACCCCTAATCAAATCGATTTCTCTCGAACATCGACAAGCATACAAAATAAGCACAACACACACCTTAGTCCATCCACTCTCTCTAGTTGAATGTGTGGAAAAGGGTTTAGGATTCACTCTCTCGAGCTAAATCTAGGCCAACCCAATACCCACAGACCATCAATCAAATACCTTAGTTCTAAGACCTCTCTCTCGAGCAAGCCAAGAAAACAAAGGTGTAATCACATTTTCAACTGCAATTCCAAAATTAACCCACAATAAATGATTAAACTCACTTCTAAACAACAATTACACAAACAATTAACAACACCCATTAGCTAAATCAACCCATAATCACATAATCACACCCCAAGAATTGGGGTTTTAGTTAGACATTATAAAAAGATAAAAATCATTACCAAATTGCATTTCCATCAATTGGGTACGATTAATTATGTCTTCACGAAGGTCCAAATTGAAGAATCTCGAAGATCCACTTTCAATTTCTTAAAGGTGAAAAGTTTCAATCCTTCAAAGCTAAGGAAAACTTGTCTCAAAACTTAGAGGTTAAACTCAAAATTAATTCTGAACATTGTTCAGATTTAGAATAAAAATTGATATCTAACTTAATGTTTGAAAATGTATTTATAGTCGCCAAAAATATGTTGTGAAGGGACATTCGACGCTGTAAGTCGGGCTCACCGATCAACTTGGTGATCCTCTCTTTGGTCAATTCCATCGCCTTTTTGCCTTGGCCTTCAACATCCTCCAGGGCTGTAACTTTGGGTGATCTAATACTGTAACGCGGAACCACTCGGCGATCCACCGACTACTCCTTTCTCTTGCCGACTTGACTTTCTCCTTCAGGGCTGGGCACCCTGGAACTTTAGGTGGTCATGGAGGCCACTCGGCGAGTCGCCAAGTAGACTTGGCGATCACTAGGCTCTCTTTTCTTCCTTCTTTCAGCTCACTTTGTTCCTTTTGCAACTCAGTGTTCATGCTTTGCTCCTTAATCCATAATCCTAAAAATCAATGACTTTAAATCAGTTATTGGCACAAAACAAGCATTTGAGGACCCTAAACCTATACAAATAAAGCCCTAAATGAGTCAAAATCTCAAATTCATTAATACCCCCAACTTAAACTTTTGTTTGTCCTCAAGTAAAACTAAAGTTTAGCTGTTCAAAAAGGATGTCTTAAGCAATGCTACACAAGACTCAATCATGAATGCACACAACAAGACTCAACTTACCCATGCAAGGATCAATTTTGCACTCAAAGATTCAAGTTGTGACTCACCACTATCAAAGATTCTCAAGTTCATAATACTCGCTTCAAATGCAAGTTAAAGCTCAACAAAGGTGTTCAAATGCCCTCACACAAAGATGATTCCATATTCACACACAATGGTTCAACAATTTATAGCTACGAAATCACAAACAGCTCTCACAGTAAAAAAGATGAGCACATGCATGACTTCACCCATAGGTTTGCACTTATTTTCCAGCCAACATTTGTTTCAACTCACTCAAGATCAAAAAGGTATTTTTAAGGCTTGTAATAGGGCTGAGTGTAAAGGTATGGTCATTTAGGCTCAGTGGTTTCTATCCTCATGAAATGTGGTGTGAACAACTTTCCTTCCTTTTTTTCAGCAATTTCAGTCATGCTCAAATTTCACCCCATTTTTCACTTCTCATGAATTACCAGACACCCCATTTTCTTTTGCAACTTTCACAACTTTTTCTTTCTTTTTCGTTTTCTTTCTTCTTTTCAATATCTCATTTGTTTGTATGGAGGGGTCCCATCATTTTCAAAACCACGAGTAAAGGGAAGTTTCATTAAACTTCTTGATTTACCTTATCTTTTCACCACACCCCCAACTTAGGCTTTTGGCCTAAGTTGGCTATTCAAACAAACAACAATTCATGTTGATTATGGGTGAATGGATAAATATAGGTTTCATTTGCTCAAGTTTCTTACAAGAAAAAGGACAAGGCGCAAAGGGGTTCAACATATTTCACACACTCACAGTGTTGGCCACAAAAGAGGTATAATGTCAAATTGTTTCATTCTTTAAAATTGTTGCCTAAGATCATTTCAAGAGCTTGCATCACTTAGTCAACCGGACCAACGGGACAAATGCTAGGTATCATCACACATGGTTCACAGTAAGCTCATCACACAAGGCATTGACACCAATGTCAAACAAGACTCCACACTTTTGGTAGTGTGCAATATTGCTGAGTCCACAATTTGGACTCTTTTAGGGATTTATTTTAATGGATTTAGTGTCCTCAAATGCCTATTTTGTCTCAATAACTATTGTAAATACTTGAATTTCAGGTATTTGAACTTAGGGACAAAACATGGACACTATGGAGCAAAATGGAACAATGCAGCCGAAAGAGGGAAGAAAAAAAGCCCTCAGGATCGCCTAAACCATTCGGACACTCATCAAATGACCTTAGTCACACCCAATGTTCCAGTGTGCTGAGCCCTGAAGGAAAAGATCAAGTTAGCGATGGAAGGGAGAAGGCGTTGCGTTGCCGAACAGTTTTGTGAAGCAGCACCATATTGCCCAATGATTCAAAAATCGAAGATACTGAAGGCAAAAGCTGAAAGGCGATGAACTAGGCCAAAGGGCGGATCGTCGAGTGCTTCGGCGATCCCGACTAACTGCGCTGAGTGGTCCTTCACAACACATATATTTGAAAACTATAAATACCCATTTAAATATGTAGCTTAGTATCAAGTTGTATCGAATTATTTTTGATTTTTAGAATATTTTAAGTTTGAGTTCTTAGAGTTTTTAGGAGACATTGTTCTTGAGCTTTGAAGATTTGAAGGCTTACAATTCCAAGAAATTGGAAGTGGGTCTTGAAGAATCTTTATCCTTGACGTGTTTAAAGACATTTTCTATCGTACCCATTTGATGGAAACACTTTTTGGTATCGATTTATCTTTCTTCATTATGTCTAGCTAAAATCCCAACTCTTGGGGTGTGATTATGTGAATATGGGTTAATTTACTGTTGGGTATTGCTCACTATTAGGTTATTTTCTGTTAAATGTTATTTTGTTTAGTAGTTTTCTTTGAACTTAATGGGATTGTAGTGACAAATACAATTTCATCATATTATTTTTGGCTTGCTCGAGAGAGATGTTTTTAAACCAAAACTACTAATTTGATAGCCTGTGGTTATTGGGTCGTCGTGGGTTCAGCTCGAGAGAGTGACCCCTAGACCTTCTCCCACACATTTAGCTTGAGAGAGTGAATGGGATAAGGCAAAGGCTATACTTAAGTGTTGTAACTCAGTGTTCGAGAGAAACCCAGTTGATTCGGGGTAAGTTGTTCCAGAGAAAATTTACCCCCACTAAAGTCTAGCTTAGTTACAAATGTTCAGCAATTTACTATTAATATCATTTACCCGGTTGTTTATTTTATCCCATATTCCTATCGCATCCCAAGAATCCCGTCTCCCTATCTCATAGCTTTGTATTTTTGCTACTTTTGGTTTATTAGTTGAATACAAACCCCCATTGAAAATTGGCATTTGTGTTACTTCTTGATTTAGTATGCTTTTACTCGTAAATATTTCTAGCTATGATTGACTAGAACATAATTTTACTTTTCTATTTGATTCTCAAATACTAATTTCTCCCTTG
The DNA here is from genome assembly GCF_000226075.1 of Solanum tuberosum. Lineage (NCBI taxonomy): Eukaryota > Viridiplantae > Streptophyta > Magnoliopsida > Solanales > Solanaceae > Solanum > Solanum tuberosum. Next base: position 2,881,927 of record NW_006238933.1, on the reverse strand, counting down.
GGACTCGACCCCAACCCATTCGGTTGGGTTATATTACTACACGCGATTGTTGACACTTGAATTGGAAGTAGTGTCTTTGATTACGTGAAACATTAAATGTTCATCACAATAGACTCAATTTGATAATCGGTTAGTAACAACGAGATGGAAAGAGTTCACATATTGAGTATTCAACTTCATTTGGCTTGATCGTAGCCGCACATTCATGTTTATTTGATTGAGAGCACTATTTAATTCATCGGTATTGATCACAACTGACACACAAATTTGCACAAGAACAGCCATAATTGAATACACAAGAGGTGGCAATTTTTTTGGAAGTTCCCAAAAACCGTTTGCAATTAAAATAAGGAGCCAAAAGCTCAAGCATCCACAAAAATAGTACTAAAAACATCAATTTCAGCCCAAAACCCAATATGTACAAAAAATTCAAAATCACAAGAGGTGGGTATGGAAATACCTCACACCACCACAAATAAAAAGCCATTTGTCCTCAAATATAATAAAAACAAAATATCCAAAAAGTAAATAAAGATGACAGAGAGGGACGTAAAGAGAAGTCCTGTCTACACAGTGTCTCCATCTGTCGGGGCATCAATTCCCGGTTTAAAATCAACACTGCTAACTCCACTTGAGTCAGCCAAGGGTGTGTCTGCCAAAGACATATGCACACCTGCATCTACCATGGCCTACCCAGTCTCCATAAGGCCCTCGTAAGAAACCTCCTTAGCATCCCCAAGCATCTCCTCATCCTTCTCAGCCTCGGACTTCTCAGCAGCCACCTTCTCATCTCGAACCTCAGCTCTAATGGTAGCCAGAAGCATGTCTGGATCAGCTGGCACATCAGGGATCTCTATTGTCCCAAAAAGCATGGACATGTCGGTGGACTTCAGATGGTCCACATCTCTCCTCGGTTCAGCAATGGCGGCCTTCAGAGCCATCACCTCATCAGTGGACCCTTGGCCTTGCTCACATACTGCTATACGTGCCACAAGGGCATCAATCGTAGAGCTCAATGGTGTCACAACATCAGTAAGGGCTCTTTCTATCATTCCAGGAATGGTGGCCTCAAGTCTAGCGACACGTCTATCCGCAGAATGTGCTAGCTGCCCCATCCGTATCAATGCAACTTGAGTGAGTGGGGTCGGGAGACAGCTCCATATCTGGGAAGCACGGGAGCAGTAGAAGCACTAGATGTCGTAGAAGGGTAGTGCTAGGTATACCTAAAGGCATATAGGCCATAGTAGGCAATGGTACCTCTACAGGTAAAGCATTTGTAACCACAACCAGGGAAGTATCCACCAGGGCTGCCTTCTTCTTCTCCGCCTCATCTTTCAGGTACTACGACTCAATCCTTCGAATGTCAGTAGAAGATGTGGGAATCACTTCCACATCCTTTTTCTCATATCTAGGTACTCGAGCTAATCTGCACAGCTTGATAATCAATACCGAGAATGGAAGGCAAGTCTGTCTCTGCTTGGCCCTCATAAGCATCTCTTCGACAATAATCATCCCCAGATTCAGTCTTGTCCCAGCGATGATGCAACCAAGACAAGCTGCTTTGGCATGGTGGAAAATTGACTCGTTCTGGTATGGCATGAGAGTACTACTGATAAAGCCAAACCAGAACATAGCTACAATGTTGAGGTCCTTCTTCTCAATGGGTGCTCAAACCTCAAGCCACTTGGGAGTGTCGTCTGAAATCAGAGGAGCCAACCACTTCTTCATGGTTTCTAATGTTTGTATCCTTATCTTATACTGGTAGTCATCATTAATTCTTGTTGAAACCCCTAGGACTGCATTTATAGCATCGCTATTACACTTCACCTCTTTACCTCTGACAACCACAAAGTCAACCGGCTTGAATTTGGCTGCCAGCTTCTTCCCTTATGGCACTAGGGCTCCGTAGGCATTGCAGAATTCTCTAACCCAACTTGGAATGTACGAGCCACGGGGCTTGCTGAATAACTAGAATTTGTGCGACGTCAAGCATCTCATGATCTCTGGATACCTGTCTATGACGCCATCAATCGATAATTGTTTATCCTCTATAATGGTACTCAGCCCCTCAGTCTTCAATCTATTCATAGACCGTGGGGAAGGACCCTGTATTAGTGGTGCTAGGACCACAGCCCGTGCTAGAGCACGAGGAGGAGTAGTGGCTTGGGGAGTCCTGATCCTAGACGGAGCATTTAGCCTATTAGATCTCAGCTCTGTTCGCTAGGCTAACTGGATCTCATCTTCAGGCTCAGAAGTGGCAGCTTGATGGTCCTGGTACTCCCCCTCACTCTCAGAAGTGGTGAGGTGAGTGGCATATACTCTGTCACTGTTGGAGCTAACCTCCGGTGACGCTGGCGCAGGTGCCTTGCCTTTTCCATTTCCTTTCCCACCTGTGGTAGGAAGTTTGGCTGTCTTTCCTTGGGATGCAGTTGCATCCTCATTTAGTGTGACTCCCTTAGCCTTCTTGCGCGACGACATTTCTCTACCAGCCACATTCGGTCTAGCCATTTCTGCAAAAACATCAAAAGAGTTAAGAATAGTTCAAGCAAAATTGCAAAAAATAATTGGAGACAGACTCACTGAACTGGTCGCTGAGTCGTCGAGTTGCTTTTGCGAGCCACACCAGGCTCGCCAAAAGGATTGTCTAAAAAATTTCCCAGAAAAATATGCATGTCCGCAATTCAATGGTCCTTTCGTAGAATCGCTAACAGCAATTGGCGAGCAAGGATTATCTCTCCGAATGTTACAGTGCATTTTAGGGGTTAGGGGCGCAGAAAGAGCGATCAAGAAGAACTTTCGGCGTGTCACCGAGTGCACTCGTGGAACTCAAGCTTCTCGCCGAAAGTTATAGTACCCACACTTAACAAATTCTTAAAATTAAAGGCGATATAGGGGGATTCGGCGAACCGCCGAGTGGTTCGGTGAGCTCGACCGAACTCGCCAAACTTCTCAACGTGCTAACTTTTGACCCCATCGTCCAAATTCAACTCCGCAATCCCCGGAAAAAAAATCAAAGCACGCACACCTCCAATTATACTAAAACGCATTACAGCAAATTCCCCCGGATACTCAAACTTCTCCCGGTTTGGCCAAATTTGGACATTTGACGACTTTAGCCCTTAGGAATGACGTCAACCGCTCCATCATTGGGAAAAGCACATCATTTGGCACAAATGCGGATTACTAAGACTTCACCCGACTAAACACGACAACAACAAAACACAACCCAAAAAGATTTGATCAATTTTAAGCACAAAAATTTTGGGAAATCAACAATTAGGCATTATAGGCACGATATTCAAATTAAAACAGGCACACAAGCATATAATTATAGAGTAGAGAGGCCCAACACACATCACTAATATAAAAAAAATCAAATGAGTAAAACTTGCTAATTACAAGTTCGAGGTTCAGAAAACCAACCTTTTATGCCGAATATACGAGTTGAAAAGCTAGGTGGCAAAGAATCCAAGTCTTAACACATAAATGATGACTAAGAAGTAGTAAAATCATGGAAATACAATAAAATATAGCGCATGTGTGAGTTTGGGAAGTTGAAAAGTTGGGAATGTGAAATTTTTTTAACTTTTGCACTTTTGTCCTTTAAAACCGTCCTAGTTCTTGCCCATTCGGCGACATAAGTTTTGCTTGCCGACATACTCAGTGACATACCGAGTGGGCACTTACCTCGCCGAGCTTTATTGGACCTCCAGTTAATGTGGGGTCCAAACGGCGGACGAAGTTGCAATCGTCGACTTGTTCAGCGAGACGCCAATTTACTCCTGGGCTCGCCGAGTTTTACAGACTCCATCTTCTGATTTCTTGAGTCCAACAGCGGTCCAAGTCGGGCTAGCTGACCATTTTGGCGAATTGCCGACTGGACATGTAACTCGCCAATCTACACTTTTCGAACACATTCTACACTTCAACTTGCAAAGATCGACACACGATTATTTCTAAAACAAAATGAATGCAGTAAAACATGGGTTGCCTCCCAAGAAGTGCCTTAGTTAACATTGTGGCACGACGCAATTCCCCATTCAATTTGGATTCATAGGGTAGAGACGAAACAACACATGTCCCATTTGGGTCTCTAGTAGCTGAATAGACATGGAATGTGAAGATGTCATCTGATTCAGCAGTGAGATATTCTCTTTTATCTCACTCAACACTTTGTCGTGTTCTTCGACTTTGTGAAAAATGAGTGAGAGTATCTCATCTGTTTGTCCACCCTCATATTCCTTGAACTTTCTATGCTCATGAGGGGGAATGTACCGATCTTTATTTTTGTACGGTACCTCCAATTCCATAATCTGTTTGGCCACAAGATCTAGCTGAGTCAACAGTGTGGCAAAAATCTGATCCTTCTCAATCTCCTTGTTGGTCTTGGCCATATGATCAAGGAGTTAAGCTGCTATTGTATAAGGTAATCACGTGAGACAACCAGAAGAAATTTGGTCAGCCAATCCCCTCTTCTTTAGACCAAGACCTCTGTAGAAGCAATCCAGTAGCATTTTATCTCAGGTTCCATTAGTTGGGCATTGCACCAGTAGTGACTTAAATCTCATCCACAACTCATGCATTGACTCACCCTCAAATAGCCTGAAACTTAGTATGTTATCCCTAAGGATCATCATTCTCAAAGGAGGGTGGTCCATTGGGTCACCGTTGCTACAAGACATGCTTCTTTCTTCTCTTTTAAACAAGAAACATGAAAACCAAAACTTAAAGTAAGTAGATTCAACTATGACTACAAAGAATAAAATTCAACTTAACCAAAGAATCTTAACCAACACCACTCCCCGACAGCGGCGCCATTTTGATTAATAATGTTTCAAAGACACTTCATCCAATTCTAAGCGTCAACGGTCATTAATCAGTATAACAACCCAACTAAATGAGTTGGGGTCGAATCCCAAAGGGAGTGGTACGTGTTTAAGATTCAATAGTAAGTGGAAAACATGTTCGAATCAGCCATAGGATTAGACATTATCGAAAAAGACATCATTCAAATCAGGGGGTGACAAAAATGTCAAATTGGGGGGGATTTTGGTTGTGAAATTAACAACTACATCAACAGCAAAATAACACAAAAATAACAATAGGGATACAGGTTCTTGGGCTGTGATTCGATTACAGGCTATTATATACAAATGGGTAGTTGCAACTATTAGAAAACAACTGGAAATCAGTGAGTAAGCTAGACTATAGAGGCGATAAACTTTCTCTCAAATAATTTACCTCAAATCAAGTCGATTTCTATCGAACATCGACAAGGATAAAAAATAAGCACAACCCACACCATAGTCCATTCACTATCCCGAGCTGAATGTGTGGAAAAGGGTTTAGGATTCACTTTCTCGAGATTAACCCAATACACACACCATCAATCAAATACCTTAGTTCTAAGACCTCTCTCTCGAGCAAGCCATGAACACAAAGGTGTAATCACATTTACAAATGCAATTCCTAAATTAACCCACAATAAATGATTGAACTCACTTCTAAACAACAATTACACTAACAATTAACAACACCCATTAGCTAAATTTGCCCATAATCACAGCCCAAGAATTGGGGTTTTAGCTAGATATTATAAAAAGAGAAAAATCATTACCAAATTGCATTTACCTAAATTGGGTACAATTAATTTCATCTTTACAAAGGTCCAATTTGAAGAATCTCGAAGACCCACTTTTAATTTCTCAAAGGTGAAAAGTTTCAATCCTTTAAAGCTAAGGAAAACTTGTCTCAAAACTTAGAGTTCAAAATCAAAATTAATTCTAAAAATTGGTCAAAATAAAAATTAATATCAAAGTTAATGTTTGAAAATGTAGTTATTGTTGCCAAAAATATGCTGCGAAGTGCCATTCGGTGCAGTAAGTCAGGCTCGCTGATTAACTCAGCGAACCACCCTTTGATCAATTCCATCACCTTTTGCCTTGGCCTTTAGCATCCTCCAGGTCTGTAACTTTGGGTGATCTAACACTGCATCATGGAACCACTCAGCGATCCACCGACTCCTCATTTCTCTCGCAGACTTAACTTTCTCCTTCAGGGCTTGGCACACTGGAACTTTAGGAGGTCATGGAGGCCACTAGGCGAGTCGCCAAGTAGACTTGGCGATCACCAGGCTCTCTTTTTTTCCATCTTTCAGCTCGCTTTGTTCCTTTTGCAACTTAATGTCCATGCTTTGCTCCTTAATCCATATTCCTGGAAATCAAGGACTTTACATTAGTTATTGGCACAAAATAAGCATTTGAGGACACTAAACCTATTCAAATAAAGCCCTAAATAAGTCTAAATGTCGGACTCATAAGAAGTCATATTTATGATTCTAACCCTCACGAAAAGCTCTAGTTTAGCCTACTAGTTTTTGGGATGTTACATTCCACATGAACCAAAGCTTTGCCTATGACCAAGAATGGTCTACCATACATAACTGGCATATCAATATCAATCTCACAATAAAGCACCCCAAAATTAGTGGGAGCTTGATTTTGTCAACCTTCACCAAAATATCATAGACCACGCCAATAATCAGTCATGAAGAGCCTTATGTTTGTTGGTTTTAATTCATCAATCCCAATCTTATTAAATATCATCAGCGACATCAAATTTAAACTTGCACAAAGCTTTTGCAAAGATCATCATTCTTGAGGATGGTATTCTTCATCATCACCGCATCACATGTTTGCGATATTACAATTGGTTTACAATCTATCACCCTCTTCTTTGTCACCAATTCTTTCATATTTTTGGCACAACCCGACATTTTGGTCAAGGCATCCACCAATGGAATATTTACTTTCACTCTCTCCACAAACTTTTTGAATGTTGCATTGCCATTTTTCTTCCTTAATCTTTGAGGAAAATGAGGCTTTATCTGGATTTGAGGCAATGTGGATGAGGCCTCAACACCGCCTTCTTTCACATCTTACATCGTCTTACCTTCAACCTCTTTTGTTTGTGTCTTACCCATTGCCTTGGGTGAATCCTCATCGAAAATCACCCCTTGAGGATCTACATTATCAGGCCTTGTTATTTCTTGAAAATATTTCCCACTTCTAGTAACTGTTGCCGAAACTTGGATAGTATACTTCCTTTTTTAATTTAAATGATTCATTGAATTATCATAGGGATTAGCATGCACAAAATAAGTCAGCTATCTCATGTTTTCTTCAAGAAACTTAATGGAGGATGAATGTGAGATTATGGTGGTGGACAAATCTAAAACGTCACTCTTCATTTCTTGCAAAATCATATCGGAGCCCTCCATTTTCTTGAGAATTTTAGTCAACAAGCCATCGGTTGGAGTATTCATCGTATAATGTATATTGAAAGGTGGTACACATTTAACATCTTCACATTCCCCTTCATACCAACTTTCATCATTATTTTTGGTCCAACTTTGATTTCTGATAAATCTTGGATAGCTTCGCCGCAAACCCTCAGATTTTCCACCTCTCATTTGTGCCCCATCAACATACATTCTCTGGGACATCGCATTCAATAAATTTTCCCCACCTCCAATAACACGCTCGGATAACATTTCAAGTTGATTAGTCAATTAGGCAATGCTTTTGTCATGCTCTAAGTTTTTCTCTTATTGTTCCCTAAATATTCCAGAATGTGGAAGTGACACATAATCTTCACTGGTGTACCAAGCTTGGGTATTTTTCGTCATCTCATCAAGCAACCTTGATGCTTCTACGAATGGTTGCTTAACTATGCTGCCCCAAACAAGATCATCAACCAATACTTTATTTACAACATCAAGACTTTGGTAAAAGTATAGTAACGGTAGCTCATCAGGAAAACCATGTTTTTGCATAATAACAACAACCTTTTAAAATGTAACTACGCTTTATGTACGGGTTCTCCATTTAATATTTCATTATTTCGAATATATTTCCTTAATTTCATTAGTTTAATGAGATGGAGGAATGAACCTTTCAAGGAAAACTTCAATCAATTTTTCCCATGATGTAATACACTTTCTTATCAACTCAATCAACAACCTATTAGTTTCCCCCATTAAACAAAAAAGACATAACCTAAACTGTATTGACTCTTGTGAAATACCATCAACCAAAAATGGGTTGCACACAATCAAAAACTTTTGGACGTCATCATTAGGGTCTTCATGTTGAAAATACCAAAATAATCCTCCCAATTTAATAAGCTCCAACATGGACTTGGTTACGAGAAATGTGACATCCTTATTTACCGGTGGTAACCAAATTGCTTCAACTTTATCTGTGATATAAGAAATCACCGCTTCTTACTTTCTAATTTCATTATTTTGTCCATGGTGACTAGAGTCATCACCTACCAAAAGAACACAACAGGAGGTCCAAGCGTAAGTTTGTTCACCTACAACACAAATTAGTATGCAAATTACTTCTCAAATTGAATTCCTAGCGACCATTCCCCAGCAGCGGTGCCATTTTTTTAAACAGTCAAACTACTCTTCAAAGCTAATCAAAAGAATAGGAATTTGTCAGAAATTAAAATACCTAACTAAGATTCGGGGTCGAATACCAAAAGGAATGGTGTAAGGTTAAGGATTCAATTAGGGACTTAAATCACAACTAATCTCAATGTAGTAAAGAGGGCAAATATGTGGATGATTCCACCAAATTTAACAACATGAATTTAGGCTCATAATTTTAACAATATCTAAGCAAGCAAATGTTCACGAATTTAGTTAACTCTAGGGGTATGGGGAATCGAACATTGATATCACTAGGGGTAGTATTGAATTTCTCAATAAAACTAAATAATCATTGATAGGTTGGGTTATCTTTAATAGTGTTAATCTTCTTCTGATCTCATAACACTAGTTCGTGAAATCTTCTTTCAGCCTCATTCATGTGTTTTTCAATTCAACCCACTACATTGGATTTACAATTAATAATAACTAAATTGAAAGCATCAAACTAATTACCCACTCATATAAGTCCTTTTCGAGCACCAATGCGAGATCGAAGCTAAAAGCAAGTTGGCCACCTTAATTCATGCTTTATGCACATGGTAACAGATCAAATCTATGATAAAAAGATATAAAATAGAGCAATTCAACACATTCACTAAGTTAAATTACTATCCAACCCCATAATCACACCCCAAGAGATTGGGGTTTCAGCCACACATCACAAAGTATAGAGAATTTATACCTTTCATAAAATCAATTGTCGGTACCATGAATTTGAGCAATTCCAAGCAAGACAACTTCGAATTCAACTTCAATTTATCAAATTTGAGATAAAAAATTAAAAGCCCCAGAAACTAAAAGTGTTCGTCACTCAATAGGAAGTGTTTCTGTATCCAAAATATTCAAAACTATCCCACATTTTTCCTACCTCTTTTTCTCTCTCCTATGGCCTATTTATATGTAACACCCGAAAAAATTCTAAGCTAAGACCTGAATCATTTTGTAGCGCCTCGTCTACTCATAAAATTTTAATCGTACGTTGTAAGAATATTAGTTTGAAATGGTTTATTTCATACTTTCTCATGTGATATAACATCCTTAATAAGTGTATCAAGAGTATCTAATGTTGTATAGGGTCATAAGGGACCTCAAACACCAAGCCAAGTTCAAAGCATTCTTATTAACTAAGTTCTTACATGAGTTTATATAAAGGTAAAATTCAATAACTCATAAATCTTAGCATATAATGAATTAGGTGACTTATAACCTTCAAAATTAAAGATCTATGAGTCTTCTTTCCAACACCACCAAGTTTGCCTTGTTCTGTGTTTGGAGTAAATAGTTACAATTGTTTTAGTAGAACATACCCATGTTGGGAAATTGGGCTAACTCACCTGCTCAATTAGCGATCCACTGAATAGGTTGGAGAATCGCTGAATTAGCTCTCTGATTGGTCCCGAAAACCCTAAGTTTATGTCCATTTGGGCGATCTAAAGTTTCAATGGGCTATCCGCTGAGTGTTTATGGTGAGAAGACCTCCAAATCGCCGATTTGGCCGACGAGATTCATTAAACGGTTGTTTCCTTGATTTTTATGGTTTTCTTCCATTTCTAGAAGGTTAATATTGGCATTTTACCCTAAATCAACTTCCCTAAGTCCATTTTGCAACCTAATAACATTATTATACGCATAACAACTCTCAAAATTCCATATTCGCATTCTTCTAAAGATCAAGAACTCCAAGAAAGGGATTTGTCCATTTTCTCAAGATCTAAATTCCCCAAGTTCAAGATCTCTTTAAGAATCCTAAGGTTTCAATCTTTTCATGCGCTTTCGAACCATTTAAAAAACTATATGTTACATTTTTGTCTTTTCATATCACTAAACCACTTAGCTCTAAAGGCTAATCATTCTATTATTGAATATCTTTGTATATACCACTATTTTTAATGGAATCAGTTGGATTATTCCATAATTTTTTTAATTAGTTAAAATCAGGTTCAAAAGTTTCATGTGATTGAATCATGTCAATGGAAATCTTAATTCTTTTAATGGACTTCATCAAAGTAGTATCATTACTTATCATTTTATTGTTTGTTGTAGTATTTATTAAATATTCTAAATCTTTTACGGATGATAGTGTAGACATGAATATTTAAGAGAAAAGAACATTATCCTTGGGCTTAAGTGTCTACTTTAAAAGTTACTTTCAGAATAGTAAATTCTTTGTGTAGTAATTATTGTTACCCTTTTCAATAACATTATTAGATTTTATTCCTCTAGGCTTGGCGACAGGAAAATCCCCCAGGTCCGGCTATACGACACACACAGTCTAAGCTAATCCAATGAAAAAGTACGGCTCTGCCAACGTCTAAACCGCAGTTAATCGGTTACCCTACTTTAAGGAATAAAAATAAGAACATAAGTGGAAGACAAACAACAACTACCAAACTCCGAACTTATTGTACTGATCGCACCACATTAATAGCTGCTGGGTTTATTGGTACATAAAAAAATTGGTGGAATAATTATCTCACGGAAGATAATAGGCAAGGAATATTAAATGCTACAACTATTAATCAAGTTATTAAGAACGAATCTTTTTGGAAAAACCATAAAAGATCAAATCTTGGAAGATATCACCACCACCTTAATTTATAATATAGCTAAACATTTTATAGGGGAACCTCAACTCTTTCACGATAGAAGTCTAGAAATATTATCTAATCTATCTTGCCCGAAGTTAGATGTGGTGGTATAAAGATATTTACCAAAACAAATTTATGATTAGAAAAGACTGTAATCATGACTATGGGAAGGAAAAAATTATTAGTGGCTTACCAATACTATTTGCTGAAAAGGTTAGGATCAATTTAAAAGATAGGTGTGAGGGGAAAATCTCGTATAATTAATTAACCTATGGTGACCTCATAAGTTTCATATATATTACCGTATTAAAATTATATACGGATATAACATTTAAAAATCAATTGACAAATGGTAGTACCCAGTAAGCCATTAATGAGGAGTTTTCCCTTATGTGTAGGCTAAGGAATAATAATTTTATGTGGATTTCATGATACAAGGTAGAGGAATAGTTACCATATAGGATAAGTTAGGGTATAATTTAACCAGAAGAGAGTTTATGTCAATGTAACTCTACATTAGTGAAGGCCAAGTATAGATATTTAATAAAAGAACAGAGTATTCATGAGGTGATAGATGTAATATAGGCTTGTGATTTTGAAAGGAGAGCCCCTTTATATTTATAGATTTATAGAACTGATTAGGAAATGATGTGTAGTGAATGTGTAAATTTTATTTAGGTTGTGAAAAAAGTTGTGATGATAAACTATAAATAGGTAGATTGGGAGATAATGATTGACTACTTGTCATGAGGTATTAGTGGGTGATGATGTTAGTTTTGAAATATGATATGGTAGGTTTGACATAAAGTAGGTGAGCAATTAAATTAAAAAGTGTGGTATTATGACCCTTAGCTGAGAGCAATAAAGTATGGCTACATCATTAGATTAACAAGAGCATTAAGAGGTGTACCTAAGATCATATATAGTCAGACGAGGTTCCAATTAAGCTTATGATTTGTTCTTTCCTGAGTGCTTAGATCATTTTTTCAAGTTGTCGGTGTGGAGTAGGCTGATGTGAGCATTATTTATTGCCCTTAAGAAATTGGTCGAACATATCATATATAGCCAATGATGAGCCTCTTAAATGTATTTCGAGTTTCCTCTAGTTGGGTAGATGTGAACATAGAAAGGTGGCATTAACAGACTAAGAAGGAGAAGTCAGACTATTAAGAATTAGACCAAGTGACTTTATAAGCCATTGAGAAGAGGTTAAGAGAATCATCTAAGAAAGTGGTCTTTGAAGGAATCGTAGTACTTGCATATGGAGAGCCCATAGCCATGATATTAGCTTTTCCCGAGTATTAGAGTAAATGAATGTAGAATAATATAGAGATGATAGAATAGATCCTTAACTTTAATGTGTCAGCTTCAACCTAACGGGGAGATGATATGATTAGAAACCAAGTCAAGTGTGAATAATCAAATAATGATGTGTTTATATAGAGTTATCGTGTTATATCAATCCATTCACACTCTAGTGTATTCCTCAAAATTTGGTTGTCACTAAATCGTATTGATGTCCCCAATATAAGAATTGTGTTCATGACTTATGCCCATACACTTCAGACAAATTCACATTTATGCTCAGTCCCCAAAATGAGAGGTAATGTCTTTAGCTCATTGATCTCAAACTTACTCCATAAAGTTTTGCATATCAACCTCTTGATATGAACCGATTCATATAAGCACTCATGTCTCATAGTATGCTCAATCTCATGAATTCATGATTTATTATCAATAGCTAGCAACATAATGTTATTTCATCCATATTCTTATATTAGAATTCTCGAATGAATCTGTTTATGATCTTTCGCCCTAAATCTATTTTAGTGATCGTTTTTAGTTAGAGAGTGATGTTGATGATAGTAGTTAAGTACATACAGAAGAAGAAGGTTAATGTTTCTTATGTTGGTAGTGATGGTATGCTTATTCCATCTTAAGTTATAAAGGTGGAGGAAGGATGAGATGAAGTTTTACTATGAGTAATAGTTAGCTGAGAGTAGCTAGTCAATTCATTGTAGTAATGCCTGAAATTTCAAATTGCAGAGATGACGAGAGAATGAGAAATTCATAGAAACATTAGTTAGTAAGAGTCCATGGATGAGTTATAGTTCTAGGTTTGAATTAGGTGTTGACAACAAGTGGATGAATGCATAATGCATTAGGTGGTTCTTGATTAGGGATCGAGGTTGGTTGAATGCGGTGGTAAAGAGTAGTATTCTTGGGATGAGATTCTCTATAGATGTTTAAAACCTGAATCATGTGGTTTAGATTATATAAGCATCTCATGTTTAGCACCTTGTCATTTAGAGTTAGGCTTGAACATAGTAAAAGAAGCCAGTTCAACTTAGACCTTGGTAAGAGTACCTATAAGATCTTGTAGGAGATGAGTTGTAGCTAATTAGGTGCAGTATTCATAAAGGAGAGCATGGTTTAGCGGTGTTTTTAGGCTTGAAAGGTAGCAATGGTATTGCTTAAGGCATAGTAGTAATATTTTTACTTCGTGCCCAAATACCCTTGTTTTATGTTAAATAACTTCAGATAGAGTGTTGACTATATTCATACTCATATAGTTTGTTACTTATGTGCTATAAAAATTTCTAAACTCTTAGTATGAAATAGTTATGCCTATGTTAGTAGGATAGTTCAAAAGTTAGAAAGATAGTAAGAGTAAATCTTTTACCTTTCCATGCTCATTTAAGCTATCATTTGAGCAAAATTAAAGGTCTGTGAGTCTTCTTTCCAATGCACCCAACTTTGTCTTATTCCATGTTTGGAGTAAAAAGATATGATTGTTTTACTAGAGTATACCTAGGCTAGGAAATTGGTCTAACTCACCTTCTCAATCGGTGATCCGCCGATGGAATTGGCCAATGGCCGAATAAGCTAGTCAAATAGTCCCAAAAACCTTAAGCTTCTATCCATTTGGGCGATCTAAAGTCCCAATAGGCAATCCGCTGAGTATTTTTGGCGAGGAGACCTCTGAATCGCTAATTTGACCGACGGGATTCATTAAAAGGTTGTTTTCCTTGAATTTTTATGGTTTGTTTAAGTTTATGGAAGGGTATTATTGATATTTTACCCTTAATAAAATCCCCCTAAGTCCATATTACAACCTTATAACATCATTATACGTATAACAACTCTCAAAATACTCAATTCACATTATTCCCAAGATCTAGAACTCCAAGAAAGGGATTTCTTTAATTTCTCAAGATCTACAGGCCCCAAGTTCAAGATTCTCTTTATGAATCCTAAGGTTTTAAATCCAAGGTTCTTCTCTACCCTTTATCTATAAGAAAGTCGCAAGAAAGACAAAATCTAGGGTTTCAAGTCTTTCAATCAAGGTTTTCTTCAAAGCTCTTCAAGCTCTTTGTTCTTCAAAGTATGTAAGGCTATCATAGTGTTGGACAAGTTCTTCCTCATGCCCTACATCTACTTTTGATATCTGTAACAGAGTAATCTAAGGTTCTAGCCTTAGATTTGAGTATTCTTGAGATAAGTTGATATTGAGTTCTGAGTTCTTCAGTTAATGATTATTGAATTCCATTACCTATTATTGAGTTGATACATCTTGCATTGAGATTCTTGAGTTGATTGTTCATGCCTATTTATTTAGCATGAACCAAATTTTCTGAGTATTCATTGAGTTCTTATTGAGAATCTTTAAAACAAAACGTTATTGTTTAAACTGAGTATTAAGAAAGTAAAGAGGAGTTTGAGAAAGAGATAAACTAAGATTTAAGCAAGAGTATAAGAAAACTAAGTATTTCCTAAATGTTTCATTTTCACATGAAGAAAGAGAATATTATTTTGAGAAAAGTAAAAACAGTTTTCAGAAATATTGAGTATAGAGAAGTTACCGCTTAAAGAGGCCCCTTTTGAGTAATTATCTCAACCTAGAATGTATTTTTACGTTGAGCAAAGAGAAACCATTTCTTCTAAATGAGAAATAAGTTTATGAAATATTTTAGAGCAGTTACCTCTTTTAAGAGGATATTTTGAGAGATTATCTCAAACTAGAGAAAGAGTATGTTTTATATGATTGAACAAGAGTATAAATTATTGGGAGTAGTATTGACCACTAATATCAGAGTTCAGACAACTCACAGTCCCCAAAAACCTTGTATTTCCAACATGGGAACATGATCAGACTTTTTAGATGAATCCTTATTGCTTAGTGAATCCACTTAGTTGAGAGACTTTTATGTCACACGCCGAGGCTACTGCCAGGATGTGGACACATGAACTAGGATCACGACTGACCCCAAGCTAACCCTGCTGGCATATTATAAGCATACTAAATAAACTGAAGTAATGAAAAACTATGTGGAAGCTAAATCATAAGATAAACTTAAATGAACTATTGGGGAATACCCATACTATCTAAATATATAAGAAAACTGAGAGGTTAACAACAACTGAAAAGTCAAACTCGAATACTAAAGCTGAAACTAACTATGTTTGAAATATGCCTCTACTAATTAGAAATGTTATGACATGCCCCATCTAGATCTAACAAATACTGAAACTTAAGACTATAAGTAAAGGAAACATGTTGGTCGTCCTCGGAGAATGAGGACTCACCATTGATACTGCTGAGCTGAAGATCAGGAACCGATCTATGCGTGATCTTGAAGCAAAACATGCATCAGTACTTAAAAGGTACTAACATGCAAGATAGAGTAAAGCTAAGTAAATACATAAATGAACCAAAGAATATAAATGGGCAATGATATAAGATGAGTATGATACTATACTGAGAATACTGAACATGAAATAACTGAATGCAAAAGGCAAGTTTATAACATGCTGAGACTGAAATCTGACTCTATCTAATAACATGGTCAATTAAATAGATTCTGACTATAAGGAAGTTACTAATAACTGACAAAAAACCACATGAGCTAAATGTGGAGTACGATGTATACGCCCCATCGAGAGGACCTAATATACCCTGCAAGAGGAATAGAGGCATGACTGGCGTGATCACTAAAATGATTCCCACATAGGGAATTTACAACCTACGGGGCACGTAATTTTGAGACTATGAGGGTGACTGACCCTAGACCAACTCAGTATTAAGCTACTCCCAATTGATTATCTAATTAACAACTTGTGACTAAATTTCTGTAATATTGGATATCTCAAAATACTGACATACTAACTGAAAATGTAACATTAATGTACTGATAATACAACATTTAAATCTGGAGCATGGATATCTGAAATAACTAACCTAGCATGTGTAAACCATGAACTAAAAGAACTACTTAGCTAGGGTTCTGAATTTATGAAGGAATCTACACAAAATGATACTAAACTCATGACAATATGATTTGGATCATTCTAACAGCTAAACCCAACAATTTCTAACATTCAAGAAACCCAAGGTCTAGATAATATCATGGGAATCAAGATTCTGACTGAAATCTAGGGACCTAATGGGTGAAAGGAACCCACTAGTGACGAATTCCACAGAGAAATCTTTCAATTTCAGGGCTGGAACTGATGAAAATTTGCTGCATTCTTGGAGAGGGTTTGGTCGACTCTTTCTCCTTCTGCGTTCTAAGATTTCTAAGTTTTTGGTGAATGATCTAACTTAGGTAAGTTCTAATTATGTTTCAAGTCTAAAACTGACCAAAAATACGTATTTTAGGGGTTAAACGACGTAGTTTAGGGGTCCAACGCATAGGGAAAAGACCCTAACTTGAAAGTTGTCGGGGCAAATCGACGGACTAACCGACGGTCCATCCTGGTCAAACCTCGTTTGGCTTCAGTAACTGGATTCTCGGGGTCTCAATCCACGGACCAGGACCACAGCTCATGGTCTGACCTACGGTCCGTAGGTCCGGCCGTAGGTCGACCTTTAGAATAATTTTTCTTGGCTTTCCGGGAAGGGTTGTAGGTTGCTACCCACGGACCACCAGAATGGACCGTGGGTCACCCTACAATCCGTGGGTTGCACCTACAACTTCAGAAAATCTGCATTTTGGTAATTCTAGCATACAGGGTGTTACATTATCTCTCCCTTGGGAAAATTATTCCTCCAATGAAGTCTAAACTAGCTTAAATGGAGGGAAAGAGCTGTAAAACCTACCATTTAACATTGGCAACTGGATTCTGACTGAACAAAGTTCCAAGGACATTCAAATACGATGAAAATGCAAGTACAAACGAAAGGAACATGATACTAAGACTGAATTTGCGCATGAATGACTGAAAAACTGAAGAGGAACTATTACCTCAAGATGGAATGGAATCAGAAGGAAAGAGGTGAGGGTACTTGGCCTTCATGGTTGCTTCTCCTTCCAGTAGATCCTTCTACGGACTGACTCCTCCACAAAACCTTAACTGAAGCAACTTCTTTGTTTCTAAACCTTCAAACCTGACGATCAAGAATCTCAACTAGCACATCCTCATAAGTGAGACTATCCTTCACAGCCACACTTTCTAAAGGTACAATAGATGCTGGATCACCCACACACTTCTTCAACAAAGAACTATGAAAAAACGGATGCACTGCTTCCAGTTCTCCTCGTAGCTCTAACTCATAAGCCACTTTACCAATTTTGGTCAAGCTTTTGTAAGGGCCTACATATCTAGAACTGAGCTTCCCTTTCTTGCCAAATCTCATCACCCCTTTCATAGGTGACACTTTCAGAAAAACCCTTCACCAACTTGGAACTCTAAGTTCCTTCTCCTTTCATTTGCATATGACTTCTGGCAACTCTGGCTGTCTTAAGTCTATCTCTAATGAGTTGCACTTTTTCCATAGTATGATGAACTCAATCTGGACCTATCAAGGCTTGTTCACCTACTTCAAACCAAACAACTGGAGATCTACATCTACACCCATACAATGCCTCATTTGGGGCCATCTGAATGCTGGAATGATAGTTATTATTGTAGGCGAACTCTATAAGAAGAAGGTGATCATCCCAACTACCTTTGAAATAGATCACACAAGCTCTCAACATGTCCTCCAAGGTATAAACTGTACGCTCTGTAGATAAAATGTTGTGCTAAGTTTAACTTGAGTACCAATATCTTTTTGAAATAACTTCCAGAAATGAGAGGTAAACTAAGGACCTCTATCTGAGATGATAGACAAAGGAACCCCATGCAACCTGACTATCTCATTAATGTAAATCTTGGCGTAGTCCTCCACTGAGTCTATAGTCTAAATAGCCAAAAAGGGTGCAGACTTAGTGACTCTATCAACTATCATCAAAATGGAGTCATGTTGTCTGCGAGTACAAGGTAAACCCGTAATGAAGTCCATGTTGATCACTTTCCACTTCCAAGTAGGAATGTTGATTTCCTGAGTCATACCTCCTGGTTTCTAATGTTCTACCTTCACTTGCTGGCAATTAGGGCACTTAGCCACAAAATCCGCTATATCCCTTTTCATACCATTCTACTAAAAGACTTCTCGCAGATCACGGTACATTTTTGTGGTGCCTGGATGAATAGAATATCTGGAGTTATGGGCTTCTGCAAGAATCTGTTGTCTCAGCTCACCCACCTTTGGAACACATAAGCGATCCTGGTAGCGAAGAACTTCATCTTCCCCTTGGAAGAAAACCTCAACTCTCTGTTGATGAATTGCTCCCTTTAGTTGAAGCAATATCAGATCACTGTCTTGCTTTTCCTTAACCTCCACTACCAATGAAAATTATGCCCCATTCTGAACTGTTACACAACCATCTGATATGCTCATGAGGCAAACTCCCAATCGAGCAAGTCTGTGAAAATCTTTTGCTAGTTCTTTTCTTTCTTCCTAAGTATGTGCTACACTACCCATAGATAGTCTACTAAGAGAATCTGCTACTACATTGGCCTTACCAGGATGGTAATGCACACTCATATTATAATCCTTGAGAAACTCAAGTCATCTCGGGTTGTGAAGATTCAACTCTTACTGGGTAAATACATACTGACGGCTTTTATGGTATGTGAACACATCTACGTGAGCACCATAAAAGTAATGTCTCCAAATCTTATGTGCAAACACCACAAATGCAAGCTCGAGGTCATGAGTTGGCTAATTATTCTCATGCACCTTAAGTTGTCTAGAAGTATAAGCTATGACCTTATCTCGCTGCATCAACACACAACCTAGGCCGACTCTGGATGCATAACAATAGATCATATAACCATTTGAACCCTCTGGTAGAGTCAAAATAGGAGGTGCAGTCAACTTAGTTTTTACTTCTGCGAAGCTTTTCTCACAATCATCTGACCACTGAAACGTAACCTTTTCCTGAGTCAACTTAGGCAATGGAGAGGCTATGGATGAAAATCCTTCCATAAACTTTCTGTAATAAGCAGCTAGAACCAAAAAAGTTCTGATATCTGTTAAAGAGGTAGGTCTTAGCCATTGTTTCACTGCTTCTATTTTCTGGGAATCCACTCAGATTCCTTCGCTAGACACAATATGACCAAGGAAAGCAATAGATTGCAGCCAAAACTCACATTTGCTAAACATAGCGAATAACTGGCGATCTTTGAGAATTTGCAGGACAACCCTCAAATGATTCATATGTTCTTCTTCATTGCTAGAATAAATGAGAATATCATCAATAAAGATGTTAACAAACAAGTCCAAATATTGCTTGAACACTCTTTTCATCAAATCTATGAAAGTTACAGGAGAATTGGTTAGTCAAAATGATATAACTACAAATTCATAATGACCATACCAAGTTCTAAAGGTTGTCTTCAGAATGTCACTGTCGCTGACTCTGAGTTGATGGTAATCGGATCTGAGGTCTATCTTCCAAAAATGACTAGCAACCTGAAGTTGATCAAAAAAGTCATTTATCCTGGGGATGGGATACTTATTATTGATTGTGATTTTGTTCAACTGCCGATAGTCAATAGAAATCCTGAGAGAACCATTTTTCTTTTTCACAAACAACACTTGTGCACCCCATGGCGAAATACTAGTTTTGATGAAGCCCTTTTCTAGAAGGTCTTTCAACCACTCCTTCAAATTCTTAAGCTCAACTAGAGCCATTTTGTAAGGAGCAATATAAATAGGATCGGTATCTCGAAGGAGATCAATTCCGAAGTCAATTTCCCTTTCGGGAGGAACTCCGGGAAGATCTTCTCGAAACACTTCTGGAAATCATTAACTAATGGAACTGACTCAAGTGTTGGGATTTTGGAGTTTGATTCCTTAACCTGAACTAGATGATAGATATACCCCTTGGAAATCATCTTTTTGGCCTTAAGGTAAGAAATGAATCGACCCATAGGCGCTAAGCTACTATCCTTCCATTCTAAGATTGGTTCACCTGGAATCTGAAAAAGAACGAATCTAGTTCTACAATCGACCGAGGCAAAACATGAATCTAACCAATCCATGCCTAGAATGGCATCGAAGTCTACCATTTCTAACTCTACAAGATCTACTGAGGTGACTTTCTGAGAGACAGTGGCAGGAAAATTTCTATATACCCATCTAGATATAACTAGGTCACCGACTAGAGTAGAGACTGAGAATGGTTCTGAGAGAGTTTTTGGACTAACATCAAATTTAGCTGCTTATAAGGAATTACAAAGGAAAGAGTAGCCCCTGGATCTAACAAAGAATAAACATCTAAGTTAAAGACTCGCAACGTACCATTGACCATATTAGGAGAATCTTTCTTATTTTGGTGAGCCTGGAGAGAATACAACCTGTTCTGTCACTGACCGCCACTTGTACTAGATGAGTTACCCTGCTGAGTAGCGCAACCTACTGGTGCTGCTGAAGTTGTGGATTGAGCTCTACAATTATTACCTCCTTGACTCTATTTAGAAGAAGTTTAATCTTTCAACTTGTGACCAGACTTACCACATCCACAACATCCTTCCTTTCCTGCAAGACACTCGCCCCGATGGTTCTTACCACACTTTGGACAAGTTGGGTAGTTCCTAGTACCTAAAGCACTCCCCCGAGACTTAGAGCCTGATGTCCTACCTTTCTGATCCTGTCGGAACCTGGAGGATAAAACACTAGGTGAGGAAGGTGTTGGGGCTAAAGACTTTTGTTGAACCTGCGAGCGAATTCCACCACCCAATTTCTATTGAGAATACACATAGTTTCCTGTCCTAGCCTTTTTATTCTCCTTAGTGTGTTCCCTAAGTTGATCTCCCTCAACCTGCTGAGCATGAGTCATGAGCCTAGAGATGTTCATATTTTCCAGTAACATAGCATTTCTACACTCTGTTTTAACTAAGTCAGACACTTCATACGGAAACTTGTTCATTTAAGCACTGGAATCGGCAACCATGTGAGGAGCAGAACTAGAGAGTTGGGTCAACTTGAGTCTGTACTCTTGGACTGACATGCTACCTTGCCTTAATTTCATGAACTCCTGAGCTTTTGCCTCCCTCAACTCTCTTGGGAAGAACTTGTCCAGAAAAGTCTCACTGAAGCACTCCCAAGTGATAGGAGCCGCATCCGTACCTCTATTTTCCTTCCACTGAGTAAACCAAATTTAAGCCACATCCTTAAGCTGGTAAAATGCCAACTCAACCCTATCATTACCCATCACTTGCATCACTCCAAAGATCTTCTTGACTTTATCTATGAAGTTTTGGGGATCTTCTCCAACCTGTGACCCTAAAAACACAGGCTAATTCATCCTAACAAAATCCTGAACTCTAGCTGCAGCTTACCCAACATTAGTATTTGTAGAAACTGGAACCTGTTGATTGTTCTGGTTGGTCACACTCTGAGCCAACAGTTGAATGGCGTTCCAAAACTATGCATTCGAAACTTCCTGATATATGGCTGGAGTGGCTGCGTTTGCGTTCCTGGCGTAACATCTATGAGGAGGCATGATCTGAAATGCATAACGTCGAGTTAGAAGCAATCAATTAGATCATTTCTGTGACACGATAAGGGTAACAAGAAAATGATTTTTTCTTAAAACACTTTGTAGCCTCCCTCTCATTAGATGTGGTGCACTTCACACCGATGAAAAAGACTCTACTTAGTGCCGCTTTTCAGACATCCTAGGACACATGAACCTGGGTCTAATACCAAGTTTGTCACGCCCCGATGGTACCCCCAGGATGCGTACACATGACCTAGGATCACGAGTGACCCCAATCTAACCCTGTTGGCATATCATAAGCATACTAAATAAACTAAAGTAAAGAAAAACTATGTGTAAGCTAAATCATAAGATAAAATGAAATGAAATGCTAGGTAATACCCATACTATCTGAATATATAAGAAAACTGAGAGTTTAACAACAATTGAAAAGTCAAACTAGAATACTAAAGCTGAAACTAACTATGGAATAAGCCTCTACTGATTAGAATTGCTGGGACATGCCCCAGCTAGATCTAACAAATACTAAAAACTAAAGACTAAAAGCATGGGAAACATATCTATTGTCTATGGAGAATAAGGACTCACCACTAATACTGCTGAGCTGAAGATCGGGAACCAATCTATGTGTGATCTGGAAGATGAGAACCTGGACCTAAATCACGAGAAGATGTAGCGCAGAGTATGTGTCAATACTTGAAAGGTACTCAACATGCAGGATATAGTAAAGCTGAATAATAACATAATTGAACCAAAGCATATAACAGGGAAATGATATAAGATAAGCATGATACTGTATTGAGAATACTGAACATGAAATAACTAAATCCAAAACCAAGTTTATAACATGCTGAGACTGAAATCTCACTGTATCTGACGACATAAAACCACATGAGCTAAATGTGGAGTCCGATGTATACTCCCCATCGAGAGGACCCAATGTACCCTGCCAGAGGTATAGAGTCATGACTGGCGTGATCACTAAAATGATGCTCATAGAGGGCACTTACAACCTACAGGGCACGTAGTTCTTGGACTATGAAGGTGACTGACCCTAGCTCAACTCGGTAATAAGCTAGTTCCAATTGATTATGTAACTAACAATCTGTGGCTAAATTTATGTAATCCTGGATAGCTCAAAATATAGACAAGCTAACTAAAAATGCAACATTAATGTAATGATAATGCAACATTCAAATCTGGAGCATGGATATATGAAATAACTCTAGCATGTATAATTCATGAACTAAAAGAACTACTTAACTACGGTTCTGAATTTATGAAGGAATATACACAAAATGACACTAAATCCATGACAATCTAATTTGGATTATTCTAACAACTAAAACGAAAGAATTAATAATATTCAAGAAACCCTAGGTCTAGATAATATCAAGGGAATCAAGATTCTGACTGAAATCTAGGGACCTAATGGGTGAAAGGAACCCACTAGTGAAATCCCACATACCTGGTGACAAATCTTACGGAGAAATCTTTCGATTTTGGGGTTAGAACTGATGAAACCTTATTGCATTCTTAGAGAGGATTTGGTCAACTCTTTCTCCTTCTATTTTTTAAGTTTTTCTAGCTTTTAGTGAATGATATAACTTGAGTAAGTTCTAATTATGTTTCTAGGCTAAAACCAACAAAAACTACGTAGTTTAGGGTTTAAACGATGTAGTTTAGGGGTCCAACACATAGGTAAATGACCAAAAGACCCCTGACTTAAAAGCTGTCGGGCCCAACCGATGAACTAATCGATGGACCGTGGATGCACCGACTGTCAGTCCTGGTCAGCTGTTGGTTGGCTTCAGCGACTGGATTCTGGGGGTCTCGATCCACGGACCAGGACCTCGGCCTATGGTCTGACCTACGGTCTGTAGGTTTGGACATGGGTCGACCCTTAGAATAGTTTTTCTGGGCTATATGGGGACGGCTGCAGATGGCCACCAACGGACCACCAGAATGGACTGTGGGTCACCCTACGGTCCGTGGGTGGCAACCGTGGGTTGCACCTGTAACTTATAAAAATCTGTATTTTGGTAGTTCTAGCATATGGGGTGTTACACTTTATATCGTAGCACGATATAAGACAGTTCTGGCAGCATGGACAAGACATTGTATCATCACGTTGCTTATCGTTATGGTTGTCGGTTAGAGAATGTCCCAATAGGATTACAATGTATTTTTCTATATCACTTATTATATTGAGTTCAGAAATGAGAACGTGTTTTGTAAAGATTTAATTGATTTAACTTTATTATTTCTTTACATACAAATTGAGTATATTGTTACCTATTGCAGTCCTTTCATTCAGTTATTTTTCCTCATGTATATTACATACTCTTACATTCAAATGGATGGATGTCATTCAACCTCCATCTTTTTATGAAGTTGATACATGTGTATAGGATCCTCAATTGGAACTCTATTGAGATCACTCTACACTTTAGATAGTTTTTGTGAGCTTTCTTGCATTCCGGAGGACTTCAAATTTTCTTTCAATCTAGTTGTTTGGAGGCGTTGTGGGTCTTGTCCCGACACCTATCTTAAACATTACAGGCTTCATAAATAGATATATTTGAGGAGTCTCTCAGCACATTCATTATTTAAATATGTTTAGCAAATTATTATTATTATTTCAATGAGTACTTTAAGACATTCTTATTGAGTTTTACTTTGAGATCGATTTCTATTTTATGCCTATTATCGCTTGAGTAAATCTTTGACTAGGTAGTCAACTAGGCCAAGGGTTCACTTTGGGACCAACAATCGTTCTCGACTGTCGGGCACGTCCAGGGTGTAGGCTCGAGGCGTGACATTATAGTTTCCAAATTCAGCCCAAACTTTAATCTACTATTCGCTCAACGACGTTCGCTGGGCTCACCGAGATCATTCGGCAAATTGCCAATCATGCTTTAGCTCGCCATCTTCTTGCTCTATACTTCAGGTGTTTGAACCTTAGTTGATGATCCCGTTTGAATCTTCTTTTCTCATTCCCAACTGAGGAGGGCTCACCAAGTGCTAACTGTAAATGTTGCAACCTTACTAGCCACAAGTCAGAGTACAAGCACCAAAATCTACCTCATAAATGGATGCAACTCAGGGAAACGTATGTGTTAGTACGTGTAATGTAATGAGAATTTAAGGGAACTAACATACTCAAATATATAAACATATGGAGGAAACAATGGAATAATGTTTGTAAAATGTAAATTTATAATCGTAATAAATGAACTGAAAAGAGATAATTGGAAAATATGCATAAATATTAGTTTGAAGAGCTTCTTTCAACAACATATGCATAAAGATGAGTCTAAATCAATAGCCTTGAATTATCATAACATAAAATAGCATAACTAGTATACATCAAATTTAGTTAATGAAATATCATAAAAGATGCATAAATTTGGGAGTATCTTTTAACCGACATATGTCATTTGAGCTCATGAAGCCCAACATAAAATTCTGAGTGGATGGGTTGTCGTATACTTTTCCAAGGTATAGAACCTTATCTTATCTTATGTGGATCCACTAACATGTGCCACAAATGGATTAAGGTAAACTTTCAAAGTAGTGAAACATAATCCTACATCGGCACGTAGTTATGAGACTTTAGTTCTTAAAACCTCCATCCTATCTGTACTAAATAGTCCTCCTAAAACAACATGTGTTAATTTATTGCTCATAGGTATATAAATCTCTTATTATTCATATCACATGTGCAGCTAAGCTCAATATTCATGCCTTAAAAAATAACCTTTATTTATGTTCTAAATCATATCATGCTTGATTTAATGCTTAAATGTAAAATATGCATAAGAGACCATAGGAATCATGCTAAATTAGTGCAATATTTTTAAATCAATGTGAAATAATGAAAATATGAGTTAATGAGGAAAAATCATAATTTCATCTGAACTCTAGCTTTCCATCAACAAATCTTGAAGAGTTTCTCGAGAACCAAAATACTTTAGGCATGAGAGAGAAAAGAATACTCACATTGAAGCCTTACATACCTTGGTGGCAAATCATGAAGTAAAATCTTGGAAAATGAACCCTAGCCATACTTTTTTTAGCATAGGAGTTTAGGATGAATGAGAGAGTTTAATTTTTTTTAAAAAACATTTTCTACATGTTTAGGGCCATTTAGATAACTCCCTAAAGGTTTTTCGGACGAAAATACTCTTAAGAAAAAAATTTATTAGAGCTGGAAGTCAAAATTTTATTCTAGTGGACAGTGAGGTCCACATTTACTCTGTGTTACAGAGCCATCGCGAAGCTTCTACCAGGTTAAAGTGTCTCTAGTAAATCAGCCATAAAGTTTTATACCGAACTCAGTTTGATGTAAAGTTGGCAGATTTGGAAAGAATACTCTTAGACTTTAGATTTGATAGGTTCTAGGTCACTTAATCTTCATATTCTAAGAGATGTGGTCGATTGAAGTTGACCCATATAAGGACTCTTGTAAAAATTTAGCTGATAGAAATGTTTTGAACCTAGCTTGGTGTTAGAGGTCCTTTATAACCCTAAATCACTTCGGATACCCGTGCTAATTTGTTAAAGGAACTTAAAACTGTCGGTGTTTTTTTTAAATGGGGCAGCACAAAAGGATTGAAAATGTCTCAATGGATTGAAATGACTTTCAATAGCTTTCAATAATCTTATTAAGCATTGACGGGTTATAAATAGCCAACATGCAAATATATTCTGCATAATTTGAAATATAAAACAACCTAAAATATCTCAACAATTCAAACAACATAACTAAAATTAAAAATTCAAATTCAACTTAAAATAATTAACTTATTTTGCTAAAAAGTACTGCAGTAACTAAAAGCAAACTTTAACACTTCTCCTTTGCTTTAGATACTGCAATTTAAAAAAGTTGTTCCTCCTCATTTTTTGCTTCTACAACTTGTGCTTGAATATTTTTCCTCAGCTTGCATACTTTTGTAACATGAGCAGCTTGTTTTCAATTTCCACATATTGCATCAGGTCTCCCCCAACAAATATTTTCCAAGTGTATTTTTCTTTTGCAGTATTTGCAAAGAGGATAATTACCTTTTTCTTTTCTGTTTTGTGCATAAAAGGCACCCTTAGTAACATTATCTTGCCTGAAGGCTCTTCTCTGCTCTTGTGCTTGAAAAACACTTATTAGTTCTTCAACATAAATAGTAGAGAGATCTTTAAAATCTTCTAGAGATTAAATTTTAGATTCAAATCTCTCTGAAATTGTCACGAGAATTTTTTCTACTATTCTGTCATCTTTGAAATCCTCGCCAAGCAACCTGGTTTTATTAATAATAAAAGAAATCTTGTCAGAATACTTAACAATAGTTTCATCCTCTTGCATCCTAAGAGATTCAAAATCTCGTTTCAAATTCAAAACTTACATTTGCCTGACTAGGTCACTTCCTTGATATTCTTTTTAAAAAATTTCCCAAACTTCTTTTGCCGTCTCACAACTAATGATTTTAGAAAAAATCGAATACACAACTGAATTTTGAATTACACTTTTGGCTTTGATTTTTTCATCCGAATGAGATTTAATTTGAGCAAGGGTAGGATTTGCAAGGAGAGGTTGTAAGGGTATATCTTCCATTACAACTTCCCACAGATCATAAACTTCAAGATATGATTTCATTTTCACTGACCAAATATGATAGTTTTCACCACTAAAATATTTTGAGGCATTCAAAGAGAGACTGTTGCTTGCCATTATTTTGGTTAAAAAATGATTTAGAAAAGCCTGTGCGTTGAAAAAAGCACCGGTTGAAAAGGTAGCCTTGATGGGTTAAAATGGTAGCCCTGATGGGTTAAAAAGGTAGCCATTATGGGTTAAAAATGTATGGTAGTCTTTGTAAGATTTCACAGATCCCTTAAGTTCAATAAAGCTCTTGATACCACTGTTGGTGTTTCTTAAAAATGGGGCAGCACAAAGAGATTGAAAATGTCTCTGAATGGATTGAAATAACTTTCAATAGCTTTTAATAATATTATTAAGCATTGAGGGGGCATTAAATAGCCAACATAAAAATATAATCTGCATAATTTGAAATTTAAAACAACCTAAAATATCTCAACCAATTCAAACAACCTAACTAAAATTCAAAATTCAAATTCAAATTCAAATTCATCTTAAAATAATTAACCTATTTTGCTAAAAACTACTGCAGTAACTAAAAGCTAACTTCGACAAAAACATATGAGCAAGTAGGACATCATCCAGCTCAAGATCATATACTTACGGTGAATGATTCAGACTCTAAGAGTAGAGTTTTGAGCTGTTACAACCATATTGTTATTTCTCTAGAAAGTGACACTAGGAACGACCTCAAAAGGGTGGTAGTTTGACTAACTTTGGGTATCTCAAGAGACCTGAAAGTGCACATAAGTTCATTAAGTTCTGATTTAGATCATCACCCGCTATAGCTCTGAATAAACCCTTCAACTTCAGAAGCTCTATTATGTTACTAATTTTAATATTGACTTAACTCCTCTCATTTATAATAAATTGTTGTTTCTCAATTATTTTCATAATTAATTCTACTTGTTTAAAATTTTAGTCAATCACTTGTGGTTTATAACCATCTCTATCAAATGAATTAATTCTCCTTAATAGTGTTAAGCCAATAATTATTTGAACATTGTTTGTACTAATCCCCTTGGAGAAGATATATTTCTATATTATCTTTAATGCAACACGACCTTATTTTATAAAGTGTTTTGTGTTCGTCATGCATCAAAAAAAATTATTGGAAATTATATGTTTTATGTCATTACGAATTTCATAAATATATATCATAAATTAATAAATTGAGTGAAATTCAACTCAAATAGTATGTATTAACCTATAGATCGTCGGAGCTTAAGTGTCTAAAAGGTATAGTGTATCTAAAGTGAATTTTGTGAAGTAAGCAAATATGAGATACTTAAGGTTCAACTTTAAAATTTTGATTATTAATAATCTCAAAAATGGAGAACAAGTAAATTTTAGCTTAACTTATTAGTTATGTTCACATAAAAAGAAAAATTATGATAAATTGTCATAGTATCTACATGTTAAAGCAATAAATAAGTAATTGACCAGATTTCAATTTTTTAAAAGTCCAAATATGAGTAATACAATTATTATATTTTCAAAAGAGCATATTCAACATAAATGATTATATTAATTATAACGTCATATGTATTCAATAATATTTTCTCTCTTCCAATTTTGATTATCTATATATACTAATCCCTCAACCCATATTCTTCTTACCTCTCATGCTTGAGCTTTATGTTGAATACTAATTTCTTGACATCTTCATATATACATGGCTTCCTAAGATCATGAAATGAACACTTGTCGCGAAATAGTTCCGTATGTGCCAATAATTAGTGGTGCTCAAGTTGTGGTACATTGCCGTCTAACTAAGTTAGTCGCTCAACATTTTTTTAATTTGTTCTTTGAGATGCATTAATCATTTGAGAAATTTTTGGGTTAGGTTTTCTATATTTGTTTTTTCGAAGATACGGAAGTTATTAATATTATTTTAAGAAAACTCTTCATTAATTATTATGTTTTCCTTAAAACTTTCTTACTTGATTGTTTTTTTTACCATTGATAATTGCTAAAACATTTTTGTATTGACAATTCAGAACGCAAAAGAGTTTATGAAATTTGATAAAACATTTTTTATTTTTAAATGAGTCAATATTAGAGAATAGATTCAAAAGATAATCATTTTTTATTGTTTTCTTTTAAATAATGAAAAATCAAGTGCATTATTTATAGGTTCTACAAAACCAAATTGATAACACAAAATTCATACTAGCACCCACTCCTATATCAATTCAGCCAATACAAGTAAGATTTCTACAAATTTATTTGTTATTTTTATCATGTCAGATGTTTTAATTTTCCTATGTTATGTTTAATTTCTAGTTATTTTTCCACCCTGGTTAAAGAATTTTGGGGCATTTAGTAACACCGGATGTTTGTGGCATTTGGACTTTGTCCTTATATATTTATTTTATTTTATATATATATAGGAAGAAATTACGGTGTATACTAGATCAGACATACCCTTGATCTTTGTGAGAAAGGGTCAAATACACCCCTCTATAGATTTTATTTTACTAGGAATGAAAGATTTAAAAAAATATTTTTAGTTACTTCAGTCGAAAAGGATATATCTGCTCATTTGTGTATAGGTACGTAGGAGTATATATGTGACTGTTTTATAAACGAGGGGGTATATCATTAGTAATTCACAATTTCGAGGGGTATATCAAGCTTTTTAACCTAAATTTGATATTAATGAAGTTGGAATTATTAATTTGTAATCGTATGTAAACTACTCATTCACATCTAAATGTATATCCTGAAATCAATTTTAATACTAATGCAAAATTAAAAGAATCAAATTAATAGATAATCTAATAAACTACTATTTTAATATTTGTAAAGTTTTCTCAAAATTGCCCATTTATAAACTATTTAAATAAAAAATTTAAATATTCGATATTTGTATCTGTTGATTTTCTCTTAAATTATTTATATAAAATATTGGATATGTTTTACCTAGTAAGCCCACTATTTAATATGATATAACATTTGGCGGAATCTTATAGAATACTAATTGGTTTAAATATTCTTGCGTTAAATATTAAATCAATTGAGGGCAATTAATGTTTTTTTATACTTATTTGTTAATAAGAAGACTGTATTCAAGCATATAGAATAGTTTTCTTATAAATATGGTCTCTTATTGTTGATTATTGAGAATAATTTGTGTTTAAAAATTATTTAGTTTTCTGAAACACGATTGTCAAAGTGACGAGGATATTTCTAGTGTCTTCGATTAGATATGAAAAAGAAAAATTATAGGTGTTAAATGAACAGAATATTGACACACTAGAACTTTATAGCAATTTTACCATGTCACCCAATTCTCTTAGTTTGTTGTTAAACAAAAATCTTTATCCCTTACTTAGATTAATGTAACCTATTATTTTTTTAATTCTACTTCTGAAAAATGATACATTTATTTATTTTAAAATAATTCAACTATAGATTCTCATTTTTTACATTTACAGTTATAAAAATTTAACATATTTTCTTATTTGCAGAATGATGTTGAAACAATCACAGTACCCGAAAAATTAGCTAGGAGGAAGAGAAGTCTAGTTAATACCAAAGCAATAGCAAATACTTTGGTTGACTTTGTAATTGTACCTTTTGAAGGTGCAGGAAACCTTTACACTATTAAACTAAAAAAGGTTAGTACATTTTATTACTAAGATTATTTCTTTGTAAAAGACACTAATATTGCTAGACATTTCTATAGTAGATTCATTTGTCTGGCTATTTTAATATTACTATAGTGAAATATATTTTTTTTTAAATACATACAATATAATATAATAGGAAAAATCAGTTCTAAAAACCCATGGTTGTTATAGTAAAAGGTTGTTAATCAGATGTTCAGTAAATGGAGAGGCCTGACTATTTAAATAATTTATTATGTACTCAAATAATAGAATGAAGACATGGCAAGTGATTCATACGGACTTAATCGCAAATATTATGACATTCTACATGGATGGAAAGCTGAAAGGAGACAACGACAAAATGAAATATGTGAAACGGTAATATAAGTTCTTTTATAAAAAAATTTCCTTTTATTTGAATATTGAGTCTTACTACTTTCCTAAAGTACAATCACATTTTTCTATGTATCTAATAATATTTATTGTTTAGAATGAAGGTTTTAGATGAACCTTCGACATTTTTTTTATGTCCCTCTTGATAATTGAGATTTAGTGATAGTTATTCACAATCAAATTAGAATTTAATTGCACTTAATTTTCCTTTTATTCAGCCTTTAAAAAATTATAATTTAGGTATCATTTGTTTTGTATGTATCAAAAATTATCAAACGTGTTTCTTGGGATTTTTATTATTATTTATTTGGTAATATTGTGGTTTTAATTTATTTGTAATGTAATTTCTATATCAAAACTAAGGAAATTCATCTTTGATTGCAGTTTTACTTCCATGAGAGCAAACGTAGTATGTGTCGATCTATTGGGGATGTAAGAAGATATATATTCGAAGGTTTTGAAAACATGAAAGTAGATGTTCAGCCAGAAACCAATGTAGTAATCGAGTGAAAGGTACGTTGTTACATTACATGAATTTTCATTGATAATAATAGTCATTTTGATCATCTTTCTAGAAAATCAAATAAACTTATTTAGAGAGTTGAAATGTTTGGTCAAGCTATAAAGAAAAAACAAGGATTTTTGTGTAGTATAGTAGTTATGGTTTTTCAAAATTAAGCTTAATAATTGGCTTTTTAGTTTTTGAAAGTTTTGCCGAGCACCAAATTTTTTTCTCTAATATTGATAAAAGTATTTTACTCAAATTTATTAGGAAAACACAAATTAATTTACTACATTCCTAAATTACCTTTTAAAAATCATCTCTAACAAAAACAAACACTTTCAAAAGATAAGGGATAAGTAAAGGAGTTATACCACACTGGATCTTATGTATGTACTCTTGCCTTGAAATATTTCTACAATAAATTATTTTCATAACTTGAACTTCACTATTACCGATAATTACAAAATAGTAACTTTAACCCTCATGTTAAGGCATCATGACAATTATATTATTTTTACAAAAAAAACTCTTATTAAATTTATGGTTGGAGTTATAGAAAAGAAATCGAAGAAAAGAAAAGGAGAATCTTCAATCTCATAGAGGGAATCTGCAGCAAAGAAGCGCAAAAAAATGGACACGACAATCCAGACAAGAGTGAGACTCAAAAAATTCTTGATGATGCCTGGAATAGCCTTATGAACATGTATGACCTACGCAACAACCAGGTAACTCATATTAAGAAAACTATTACTAAATGCAGTTATACAAAAATTACACAAATGAAAATTTTTTTAGAGATTCGCGAGACACAACTTTTGTTGCTAAACATAAAAGTCGCAGCTCATGCTATTTAATGAAGGTTCTTTGTTCATATTCATGAGTTTTAGTTTTCTATCACTTGGTCATTGCATTTACAAATATAAGTATCCAAGTTTGTTGAAACTTTGATAAATTTGACGAAACGACTTCATTTTACAGATTATGGGTTCCATCTACAAAGAGAAGTAGACAGAATAGTGCACGAGAATATCGATGAGAAAAAGATTGCTCCATGCACACATAAATATTCTCATTGATGAACAAGACGATGACAAAGAAAAAGTTATGTTTAACTTGCAAAAAAATAAGATGGAAGAGTTGGCTGTATGATTTTCAAATTATGAAGATCTCTAGGCAATCCCTTAACTATTACATTCGGCAAGCTCACAAGAGTTCTTTAATTAGTACTAGCACATTTATTGTTATTTACTTTTGTTTGTAATTTCAAAGTCCAATTTAGATCTTATGTATTAAACAAGTGATTAGTTTCATATTTATATAGAAATCAGTTTATTGTATGTTTCAGATTTAGTTTCATGTTGATACAAAAATCAGTTTAACATATGTGTTTCTATTTATGTCTATGTCACTTAGAACTGATATCTTTCTATTTGCGGAAAGATTTTTTCAATGTCTCTATCAGAAACACCAATTCTCCTTCCAACTTTAAGGCAAGTAAAACTTGTTTTTTTAATATTTGTAACTTGGACATCAATTTTCGCCAAATTATCCTTTACTCATAGACTTCATAGTTAGGTTAGTTTATCTAGAAAATGGTCAAAATTGGACCTACATTATCTCAAAAAGGTCTGAATATACTTTACATCCTTCTATTTATTTAAAAATACACCTCTTCTAACATTTTAAGCTCAGGCATATCTCTTGACTTATTGTCAACACTGCATTAAAATTATATATAAATTGTATGTGTTCTTTTATTACTAGTCCTATTTTTTATGCCAACCCAAATTAAAAAAATTCAGTCACCTGATTTTCTAACATACTTGAGCTACTCTTTTATCGAATTTTTCAAACAAATAATATTCCTCAAAATTATTTTTCGTTTAAAAACAAGACCTCCAAAGGTCTTTTCATAAAAACAATATCTCAAAGAAATCAACCTCTAGAGGTCAACTTGCATTTAGGTTGAATGAATCCCTTACCCAAGAGATCCTAAAGCTAAACACTAAGCCCTTTGAGCTCTATGGGGGCCATATGGGAAGGCGGAATAGATATAGGATGAGTGACTACCTCAAGGTCAATAGAAAAGTCAATATCACACTCAAGGGGAAGCCTTTCTAATTCAGTAGGTAAAACACCCACAACTCACGAATAACCTGGACTGAATCAATAGAAGGAAGCTCCCTACTCACATCCTATACATAAGCCAAATCAATTAGACACATTGTAGCCGTTAATCTGAGAGTCTGAATAAAAGATATAACCCCGACTGCAGTCTGAAGACGGGACTCCTGCCATACCAACAAAAGAGTGTCAGGCATGTCTAAGGTAAAAGTCTTAGAAAAGAATCCAAGACTGCACTGTATGGGGATAAATAGTCCATATCTAGAACCATTTCAAAATGTAATAGATAAAACAATATAAGGTATGTACGAGTGTCACGCCCTTCGATAGTCACCAAACAAGATCGAAACACTTGATCAACTACTAAAGACGCATGCACCGAGGTCGAAACACACAATTGCTCTGCAAAGGTCTCCAAACTCATACTCTAATACAAAGTATATAATACACAAATACTTATGAAAAAGTAGAGCCTTAATCAAATAAAGTTGAGGCGAGTTGATGGCATAAAATAATCAAACATGTGCTAACAACGTCTAATGCCTTAGCCTCCATTCTTGCTAGACCAGCTTATAGATGGGCATTTTCTCCTCTACACAGAGCATCAGCCCTACCACAAGAATTTTCTCCCGGGGTCCACCCCGTACTCCATAATTATTGCCATGTTATTTATGACTGTGAGCACCACCTCTAGTTCGAGGTGCTATCGCTACAACTAGTCTAGCTAGATCTGGAGCATGTGCTATTATCCCTCGCTAGGGACAGTCCTTGAACAACTGATTAACCTCCCCATATTCATTGAAAGCTTGTCAAGATTGTCCCATAAAGTAAGACACCATGACCTGAAGCACTCAACACTGAACCCCATATGATCTGACCCATACCAGCATCACCCTAGTTGTACTTATTACTCTACAAAGCCTAGAGTGAGACCTAGATATGCAAGCTAGACAGACCATGCTAAAACCTTTTTTGAGGTCTATCATATAAGTACTTGCCTCTTGAATGGAACCCATTGTAGCTACCCTAATGTCGACCCCTCTTGTCGCTTCCCCATGTGCCTCGCAATGGAGCTTTTCCATAGTGCTGACATGGTCACCTACACCCAACAAGGAGTGGCCCATTGATGCCAAAGTGGCAGTCTCAATCTAAAACAAAAATCTTAACCCACGGACAAAGCAAATGTCATGCCCCGAGCCTACATTTTGGATGTATCCGACTCTCAGAAACCATTGTTGGTCCCAAAGCAATTCCTTGTTGTAGGTGAATACTTCTAGAAATACTAACTCAAGCATACACTACCATCAAGGACCGAAGAAAATACTTTAAAGAGATAGTAATCTAAAATTGCTTAAATTAAAGAATATGATAGTAAAGTTAGCAACACATATGCAAAAACTACTATAAGACTCTCTAACCTTGCTTATCTACAAAGCTTTTAATGTTTGAAGATATGTGTCAAGACAAGACCTACGACACCTCAAAACACTACTACTACTAAGAAAAATACTAGAGCCTTCCAAAGGCAAGGAAGTTTCATAGAAAGATGACAAATCGATAATAATATCTCAATGAAGCACCTATTAATGATCCTGGATACCTATATCTGCATTGTAAAATGATGCATGTTGAATGACATTAGTACATTTAATGTACGATATATAATAAGGATGAATGAAACAAACACTTAACTGGAGGATTGAAAGTAACTCAATTTGTCACTCCTCGAGGCTACCCCTTGGACGCAGACACGAGACCTAGAATCACCAGTGCCCCAAGCTAACCCTGTTGGCATAACATAAGCATACTATGGTAACTGAAATATGACAATTCTACATGGAAGC
The DNA here is from genome assembly GCF_000226075.1 of Solanum tuberosum. Taxonomy (NCBI): domain Eukaryota; kingdom Viridiplantae; phylum Streptophyta; class Magnoliopsida; order Solanales; family Solanaceae; genus Solanum; species Solanum tuberosum. The sequence goes on along the minus strand of NW_006238933.1, from coordinate 2,845,883 downwards.
TAAATCATAGCATAAACTGAAATGATGGGCAATACCCATACTATCTGATTATATAAGAAAACTGAGAGTTTAACAACAACTAAAAAGTCAAACGTGAATACTAAAGCTGAAACTAATTATGTCTGAAATAAGCCTTTACTAAATTGATGTGTTAGGACATACCCCAGCTAAGTCTAGAAAAACTGAAACTAAAAGACTGAAAATAAAAAGATAACATGTTACTCGTCCTCGAAGAATGAGGACTCACCACTGATGCTGCTGAACTGGAGATCAGGAACTAATCTATGCGTGATCTGGAAACTGAGAACCTGAACCTACATCACGAGAAGATGTAGTATAGAGTATACGTCAGTACTTGAAAGGTACTGAGCATGAAGAATAGAGTAAAGATGAACAATAATCATAACTGAATAAATAAATAAGAGCAATGATATAATCTGAACATTATATAAATACTAAGAGATACTGAATACTGAGCTAACTGAATGCAATGACCAAGTACATGATATGTTGAGTCTGAATACTCAACAATAAAATATAACATGGTGAATGCAGTAGAATCTTACTATACTGTGAGAGCTACTAATAACCGACATAAAACTACATAAGCTAAATGTGGAGTCCGATGTATAGGCCAATCGAGAGGACCCAATATACCCTTCAAGAGGTATAAAGGAATGACTGGCGGTATCACTAAAATGATGCCCACAGAGGGGACTTACAACCTACGGAGCATGTAGTTCTGGGACTATGAGGGTGCACTAGAACCCTAGTCCAGTCGGTATTAAGCTACTCCCAATTGATAGTGAAATTAACATATTTATGATTGAATTATGTAATATTGGATAGCTTGATCTTCTGAAATGCAAAATCTGAGAATGCAACAATTATATCTAATAATATGACATTCGTAAAATTGAAGCATGTATATAACTAAAATACCTGGCCTAGCATGTTCAATTCGTGAACTAAACGAACTTCATAGCTAGGGTTCTGAATTTCATGCAAGATACTGAGAAACAACATGATAATCTAATTTTGATCATTCTAAAAGATAAAACCCAAAAATTTATAACATTCAAGAAGCCCTAGGTCTAAATATTATCAAGGGAATCAAGAGTTTGAATGAAATTTTGGGACCTAATGGGCGAAAGGAACCCACTAGTGTAATCCCACCTACCTGGTGGCAAATTCCACGGAAAAATCTATCGATTTTGGGGCTGGAACTGATGAAATCTTATTGCATTCTTGAACTAGGATTCTTGACCTCTTTCTCTTCTTACGCTCTATTTTTTCTAAGTTTTGATGAATGATCCGACTTAGGTAGGTTCTGGTTATATTTCTACGCTAAAATTGACCAAAATTACGTAGTTTAGGGTTTAAACAACGTAGTTTAGTGGTCCAAAGCATAAGCAAAGAACAAAAGAACCCTGACTTAAATGTTATCGGGAGACACTGACATACAGGACCAACGGTCCATGCTAATCAACCGTTGATCGGGGACTGGGAGCTGAAACTGAGGGTTCCACCTACGGACCTACACCACGGACCATGGCCTAACCTAAGGCTTGTGGGTTCGGTCCTGGGTCAACACTTAGACGAATTTTCTGAGGCTTCTGTGGGAGGTCTACACTTGACCATCCACGGACCACCAGCACGGACCGTGGGTCACCCTACGGTCCATAAGTGGTGCCCGTCGGTGGAACTAGTAGATCCTGAAATCTGCAATCAGATCTGTCTAGGATACGGGGTGTTACATTATCTCCCCTTTGGGAACATTCGTCCTTGAATGACGACTAAACTAGCTGAAATTGAGGGAAAAGGCTACAAACCCTACCACAAAAATACTAAAACTGATTTCTGACTGAACTAAGTTCCAAGGACATGCAAATACGCTGAAAATGAAAGTACACACTGAAGGTACGTCGTACTAAGACTTAATATACATATGAGTGACTGCAAAACTGGAGAGGAACTATTACCTCAAGTTGGAGTGGAATAGGAAGGAAAGAGATGAGGATACTTGGCCTTCATGGCTGCTTCTGCTTCCCAAGTAGCTCCCTCTACGGACTAACTCCTCCACAAAACCTTAATTGAAGCGACTTGTTTGTTTCTCAAGCTCCTAACCTGACGGTCAAGAATCTCAACTGGTACATCCTCATAAGAGAGACTCTCTTTCAAAGCCACACTCTCTAGTGGCACTATGTATGCAGGATCACCCACACACTTCTTCACTAGGGAAACGTGAAAGACCGGATGTACTGCTGCTAATTCTGCTGGCAACACTAACTCATAAGCCACTTTATCAATCCTTTTAAGGATCTTATAAAGGCCTATAAATCTAGGACTGAGCTTCCCTTTCTTGGCAAATCTCATCACCCCCTACATAGGTGACACTTTCAGAAAACCCAATCATCAACTTGGAACTCTAATTCCCTTCTCCTTACATATGCATAGGACTTCAGGCGACTCTGGGCTGTCTGAAGTCTATCTCTAATGAGTTGCACTTTCTCCATAGTATCATGAACTGAATCTGGCCCTATCAAGGTTGCTTCACCTACTTCAAACCAACCAACTGGAGATCTACATCTACGCACATATAATGCCTCTTAAGGGATCATCTGAATCCTAGAATGATAACTATTATTGTAGGCGAACTCTATAAGAGAAAGGTGATCATCCCAAATATCCTTGAAGTCGATCACAAAAGCTCTCATCGTATCCTCTAAGGTCTGAATGGTATGCGCTTCATAACTATCCATCTGTGGATGAAATGCTATGCTTTGATTAACCTGGGTACCAAGACCTTTCTCAAATAACTTTCAGAAATGAGAGGTAAACTGAGGACCTCTATCTAAGATGATAGACAAAGGAACCCCATGCAACCTAACTATCTCGTTGATGTAAAGCTTGGCGTAGTCCTCCACCGAATCTGTAGTCTTGACCGCCAAAAAATGTGCAGACTTAGTAACTCTGTCGACAATCACCCAAATGGAGTCATGTTGTCTGTGAGTATAAGGTAAACTTGTAATGAAGTCCATGTTGATCACTTCCCACATCCAAGTAGAAATATTGATCTCTTGAGTCATACCCGTTGGTTTCTTATGTTCTACCTTCACTTGTTGACAATTGGGGCACTTAGCCACAAAAGCTGCTATATCCCTCTTCATGTCATTCCACCAAAAGACTTCCCACAGATCACGGTACATCTTAGTGGTGCCCAAATGAATAGAATAACTAGAGTTATGGGCTTTTGCAAGAATATGCTCTCTCAACTCGTCCACATTAGAAACACATAATCGACCATGATAGCAAAGCACACCATCTCCCTATTGGGAGAATAACTCAACTCTTTGTTGATGGACTGCACCCTTTAATTGAAGCAATATCAGATTACTGTCTTGCTTTTCCTTAACCTCCGATAGCAATTAAGATTCTGATCCATTCTGACCTGTTACACCACCATTTGATATGCTCATAAGGCGAACTCCCTAGCGAACAAGCCTGTGAACATCCTTTGCTAGCTCTTTTCTTTCATCATCAACATGTGCTACACTACCCATAGATCTTCTGCTAAGGGCATCTGCTCCTACATTGGACTTACCAGGATGGTAATGCACACTCATGTCATAATCCTTGAGGAACTCAAGCCATCTCCTCTGGCAATGATTCAACTCTTTCTGGGTGAACACATACTGAATGATTTTATGGTCTGTGAACATATCTACGTGAACGCCATACTAGTAATATCTCAAAATCTTAACTGCAAACACCTCTACTGCAAGATCGCCTTAAGCTGTCTAGAAACATATGTTATAACCTTATCTCGCTGCATCAACACACAACCTAGGCTGACCCTGGATGTATCACAATAAATCACATAATCGTCTGAAACCTTTGGTAGAGTCAAAACAAGAGTTGTAGTCAACCTGGTTTTGAGTTCTGCAAAGCTTTTCTCACAATCATGTGACAACTGAAATTTGACATTTTTCTGAGTCAACTTAGTCAATGGGGAGGCTATGGATGAAAATCCTTCCACGAACCTTCTGTAATAGCCAGACAAACCCAAGAAACTCTTCATATATGTAGGAGAGGTAGGTCTGGGCCATTGTTTCACTGCTTCTATTTTCTAGGAATCTACTCAGATTCCTTCGCTAGACACAATATGACCAAGGAAAGCAATAGATTGAAACCAAAACTCACATTTGCTAAATTTTGTGAATAACTGACGATCTTTGAGAGTCTGCAGAACAACCCTCAAATGAGTCACATGTTCTTCCTCATTGCTAGAGTAAATGAGGATATCATCAATAAAAACGATAAGGAACTAGTCCAAATAATGCTTGAACACTATGTTCATCAAGTCTATGAAAGCTGCAGGAGCATTGTTTAGTCCAAAAGACATAACTACAAATTTATAATGACTATACCAAGTTCTGAATGCTGGTTTGAGAATGTCACTATCTCTAACTCTGGGCTGATGATAGCTGAATTTATGATCTATCTTTGAGAAATGACTAGCACCCTGAAGTTGGTCAAACAAGTCATCAATCCTGGGGGTAACGTACTTATGCTTGATTGTGACTTTGTTCAACTACCTATAGTCAATGCACATTCTAAAGGAACCATCTTTCTTTTTCACAAACAACATTGGTGCACCCCATGGGGAAATACTGGGTCTGATGAATCCCTTATCTAGAAAGTCTTTCAAATGTTCTTTCAATTCCTTAAGCTCAGCTAGACCCATTCTGTAAGGAGGAATAGATATAGACCGGGTACTTGGAAGTAGGTTAATTCCAAAGTCAATTTCCTTTTTGGGAGGAACTCCGAGAAGATCTTCTGGAAACACTTCTGGGAACTCATTGACTACTGGAACTGACTTAAGAGTTGGGGTTTCAGATCTTTAATCCTTAACCTGAACTAGATGATAAAGACAACCCTTAGAGATCATTTTTCTAGCCTTAAGGTAAGAAATGAACCGACCCATAGGCGCTATGCTACTACCTTTCCATTCTAATATTGGTTCATCCGAAAACTAAAAATGAACTATCCTAATCCTAAAATTGACTCAGGCATAACAGGAATGTAACCAATCCATTCCTAATATGACATCAATGCCTAGTTTTTATAACTCTACAAGATCTGCTGAGGTGACTTTCTGTGAGACTATGACAGGGCAATTTCTGTGTACCCATTTATCTATAACTGGAACACCAACTGGGGTAGAGACTGAGAAAGGTCTTGAGAGAGTTTCTGGACTAACATCAAACTTGACTGCTATATAGGGAGTAACAAAGGAAAGAGTAGATCATGTATCTAAAAAAGCATAAACATCAAAGTTAAAGACTCATACGTAGAAGTGCCACATCGGGAGAATCTTCCTGATCCTGGTGAGCCTGAATAACATACAACCTATTTTGGCGTTGCCCGCCACTTGTACCAGATGAGTTACTCTCCTGAGTCGGGCGACTTGTTGGTGCTGCTGGAGTTGTTGACTGAGCTCTAGTATTATTACCTTATTGACCCTGTTTAGAAGAATAATCCTTGAACCTGTGACCAGACTGACCACACCCAAAGCATCCTTCCTTTCCTTCTAGGCACTCGCTGGAATGTTTCTTATGAAACTTAGGGCTAGTTGGGTAGGTTTGGGTACCTGAAACACTTCCCTGAGACTAAGAGTCTGGTGTCCTACCTTTCTGATCATTTCAAAGCTTGGAGGATGGAACACTAGTTGATGAAGGTTCCTGAGCTGAAGACTTTTGTTGAAACTGCGAACAATTTCCACCACCCGATTTTTGTTCATAATACTCATAGTTTCCTGTTCTAGCCTTCTTGTTCTCCTGAGCCTATTCTATAAACATATCTCCCTCAACCTGCTGAGCATGAGTCATGAGCCTAGAGATGTTCATATTTTCCAGGAACATAGCATTCCTACACTCTATTTTCACTAAGTCTTACACTCCATACAGAAACTTGTTCATTTGATCCCTAGAATCAGAAACCATGTGAAGAGCATACCTGGAGAATTGGGTGAACTTGAGTCCATATTCTTGGACTGTTATGTTACCTTGCCTCAAGTTCATGAACTTCTGAGTTTTTGCCTCCCTCAATTCTTTTGTGAAGAACTTGTCCAGTAAGGTCTCACTAAAGCATTCCCATGTGATAGGAACTACATTTGTACCCCTGTTCTCTTTCCATTGAGTATACTAAATATGAACTACATCCTTAAGCTGGTAAGATGCCAACTCAACCTGATTATTCCCCACTACATACATCACTTCAAAGATCTTCTTGACCTCATCAATGAAGTTTTGGGGATCCTCACCAATCTGTGATCCTAAGAACTCAGGCGGATTCATCCGAACAAAATCCCAAACTCTAGCTGCGGCTGACCCAACATTAGCATTTTCCGGAACTGGAACCTACTAATTATTTTGGTTGGTCAGACTCTAAGCCAACAGTTGGATAGCGTTCTGAAATTCAGCATTCGAAACTTCATGATCTGGGACTGGAGGACCTGCATTAGAATTCCTGGCATTCACATTCCTGACGTTAGCTCTATGAAGGGGAATGATCTGAAATGCATAACGTCGAGTTAGAAATGAGGAATTAGATCATACCTTACGCACGATAAGAGTAACAAGAAAATAATTTGTTTCCTAAAACACTTCGTAGCTTCCCTCTCATTAGATGTGGTGCCACTTCACACCCATGAAAGGGACTATACTTAGTACAAATTTTCAGACATCCTAGGACACTTAAACCTAGTGCTCTTATATCAAATTTGTCACTCCCCAAGGCTACCCCCTCGACGCGGACATGGGACATAGGATCACTAGTGACCCCAAGCTAAACTTACTGGCATAACATAAGCATAATATGGTAACGGAAATATGATAATTCTATGCGGAAGCTAAGTCATAAGATAAACTGAAGTGATGGGGAATACCCATACTATCTGAATATATAAGAAAACTGAGAGTAACAAAAACTGAAAAGTCAAACTCGAATACTAAACCTGAAACTAACTATGTCTGAAATAAGCCTCTACTAACTAGAAGTGCTAGGACACTCCCCACCTAATTCTAGAAAAACTAAAACTAAGAGACTGAAAATAGAAAGATAACACGTCACTCATTCTCAAAGAATGAGGACTCACCACTGATACTGCTGAACTGGAGATCGGGAACCGATCTATGCGTGATCTGGATATTGGGAACCTGAACCTACATCACGAGAAAATGTAGCGTAGATTATGCGTCAGTACTTGAAAGGTAATGAGCATGCAGGATAGAGTAAAGCCGAATAATAATCATAACTAAATAAAGTAATAACAGCTATGATATAATCTGAACATGATATAAATAATGAGATATACTAAATACTAAGCTAACTGAATGCAATAACCAAGTACATGATATGATGAGTCTGAATAGTGAACTATAACTGATAACCTGGTCAATGCACTATAATTTGACTGTACTGTGGGATCTACTAATAACCGACTTAAAACCACATGAGCTAAATGTGGAGTCCGATTTATACGCCCCATCGAGAGGACCCAATATACCCTGCCAGAGGTATAAAGACATGACTGGCGTGATCACTAAAATGATGCCCACATAGGGGATTTACAACCTACGGGGCACGTATTTATGGGACTATGAGGGTGCGTTGGAACCCTAGTCCACTCGGTATTATGCTACTCCCAGTTTATAGTGAAATTAACACATTTATGGCTGAAATCTATAATACTAGATAGCTCGATGTTCTAACATGAAAACTCTGAGAATGCAATAATTATATCTAATATTATGACATTCGTAAAACTGAAGCATGTATACAACTGAAATAACTAGCCTAGAATGTGTAATTCGTGAACTAAAGGAACTACATAGCTAGGGTTCTGAATTTCATGCAAGAAACTATGCAACAACATGATAATCTAATTTGGAACATTCTAACAGCTAAAACCTAACAATTTCTAACATTTAAGAAACCCTAGGTCTAGATAATATCAAGGAAATCAAGAGTCTGATTGAATTCTAGGGACCTAATAGGCAAAAGGAACCCACTAGTGAAATCCTACATACCTTGTGACGAATTCCACGGAGAAATCTATTGATTTCGGGGCTGAAATTGATGGAATCTTATTGCATTCTTGAACTAGCGTTCGTGACCTCTTTCTCCTCTTACGCTCTAATTTTTCTAGTTCTAGTTATGTTTCTAAGCTAAAACTGAATAAAACTAGGTAGTTTAGGGTTTAAATGACGTATTTTAGGGGTCCAACACATAAGGAGAAGACCAAAAGACCCCTGACTTAACTGATGTCAGGAGCCACTGACGGACGGGACCGACGGACCGTGGATGGACCGACGGTCCGTGCTGGTCAACCGTCGATGGGGGACTAGGAGCTGAAAGTGAGGGTCTGACCTACGATCCTGGACCACAGACCGTGGCCTGACCTACGGTTCATGGGTCGACACATAGACAAATTTTCTGAGTCTTCTAGGGGAGGGCTACATATGACCATCCACGGACCACCAGCACAGACCGTGGATCAGCCTACGGTCAGTAGGTGGTGTCGGTCGGTGGCACTTGTAGCTTCTGCAATCTGCTATCAAGTCTGTCTAGGATACAGGGTGTTACACAATTTAAGTACAACATGAATCATGATGAAACCCATTTAAACTCTTGCTAGAAGGGTAAAATAATAATAAATACTAGAATGTATGAATACATAAAAACTTTACTTTACATTATTGGGGAGTTTCTCTAACCGACAACAGTCACTATTAGCCTCTGATGATATAACGTCATATCCATATTGCCAGAGCCACTGTATTCCTTTCCAGGTTATAGGACATAACTTTAACTTATGATTGATCTAATAGGCCTTCTCAGAAGTAGTGAAGATTTGTCCCAAAGTCTGTATTATCCTATCCTACATTGGTACATAGTAAAAGGGGTTTGAGTCATATGAACTCTTACCCAAATCGGTGGACATCATCACTCTCAAAATATTCCTATATATGCCTATGAAAAGTAATGACTAGGTTGAGTTATTACTCACAAGACTCTCTTTATTGTGTAACTAAACTTTACTTTATTTGTCTGAAATGTTTCTAAAATTTGTATATCGTTTTCTTAAAATAGTACTTTCTTTCTAAGTATAAAATAATACATTTGGAACCATTAGTGTTACATTAAATGCTTCTCAAAAGATACTATAAAGCTTCTTCTTGGACTCACTTTAAATTGTTAAAGTCAACGCATAGAATACTTAAACAAAAGTATCTACGGTTAACATAATAATATAAACCATGAACAAGAACTCAAAATATCAAAGTTATAGAGTAGCATGAACGCAATACTCAAGAATATAAACTAGAAATAAGAACATAACCTAGTGTGGATACTCATGGAACTTTGGGTAGAACCCTAGATTCATCTCTTTACTAACTAAATTTAGATGTAGGGTGTGAGGATGAACTTAGTCCAACAGTATGAATTTCCTTACATACCAAGAAGAACAAAGTTCTTGGAAAAACTTAATGACCGCTTCAAAACCCTAGCTTTCTCCTCTTGGATCCTTGCTCTAAGTCCTTGGAATGATTATTGGGGTGTTAAGGTATAATGGTACTGTTTAGAGCCTTCACTAGGTGTGAAAAAATTGGGGTTGGGCTTTTAAGGGTGGGAAAAGACTAAACTGACCCTACTTAAAAACTATCAAACAACTTCTACTGACACTATGTACGGTCCGTATAAATTTCTACAAATTGTACTCGTGAATCGTAGAAGGGCTACAGGAACTTAAGCTTTCTGATAAATTCAAAGGCCAAGGTCTACAGGCCATACACCTTTCTACGACTCGTAGGTCCCTTTCATGGAATCCAAGGTCAAAATTCCTCTAAGTGACATCTCCTTCCTAGGAGCCCTAGGTTACATATTGTAGGACTTTGTACGGTCCGTAGAACCATCCATAGAACCTACATCTATAAATATTTCATGAAGTATGGAACCTTCCTACGACCACTTCTTATGGGTTGTATAACTTTCTATCGACCATCCTATTGGTCCATAGGAACTCTTCTGGGACTTGGTGATTAGTGGTAGATTTACACTCATTTTAGGACTATTAATTTCAATAATTAGTGTCCTTAATGCCTAATTATGTCATATTCTAAAAATATTTTGATGATTTATAGTTATGAAGGCTAAGGGATAAGGCAAGCATGAATATTTGAAAGAAAGGCCAAAAACATGGGGAAAAAATGTAAACTCCACATTGTTAATCGCCTAACAAGAAGGGTGGATTTTCCATTTGGCATGACCTCACCTAAAGTGAAAATGCTCAACCCTTGAAATAATTGAGGTAGGTTTGTGAACTTAAAAGGAAAGGCGACTCACCGAATGCAAAGGGAAAACATGTTGACCATCACAAAAAATGATAGGACTTTTGATACGCTCAAATTACACCTCCTTACAGAAGTATACGCGATCGTTATCAAGTAAAAGAACCCAACTTGTAGGTTGGGGTCGATCCCACGAGGAAAATGGTTTAGACTTTACTTTAACCAACAATTATATTCAATTAGTCAAATTATTTCCAGAAACGGGTAATTAAAGGGGGGTGGTGTTTGTGCATAACAAATAGTAAGAACTTAATAAGTAATCAATAATCAAACTCAACTTTGGTTGTTTCCAAGATAAGAGAAATAACTAGGGTATACGTGTTCCCCACAAGCTCATAACGCAGTAATCCTAATAATCGTAATCCTTTCCTAGTGTGTTACATGCAAA